>NC_056725.1:1186324790-1186437290 GCF_019279795.1 Protopterus annectens | reverse complement strand
GATCTGCAGTGGGAGTGACACATGCATTTAAGGTGGAGGTGGGATTACATCAAGGATCAGCTCTGAGCCCTTTCTTATTTGCTATGGTGATGGACAGGTTGACAGATGAAATCAGACAGGAGTCCCCGTGGACTATGATGCTTGCAGATGACATTGTGATCTGTAGTGAGAGAAGGGAACAGGTGGAGGAGACCCTAGAGAGATGGAGATATGCTCTAGAGAGAAGAGGAATGAAGGTCAGCAGGACTAAGACAGAATATATTTGTGTGAATAAGAGGGAGGATAGAGGAATGGTGAGGATGCAAGGAGTAGAGATGGCGAAGGTGGATGAATTTAAATACTTGGGATCAATAGTTCAGAGTAATGGTGAGTGTGGAAGAGAGGTGAAGAAGAGAGTGCAGGCAGGCAGGATGGAGTGGGTGGAGAAGAGTGTCAGGAGTGATTTGTGACAGATGAGTACCAGTAAGAGTGAAAGGGAAGGTCTACAAGAGGGTAGTGAGACCAACTATGTTATATGGGTTGGAGACAGTGGCATTGACAAAAAGGCAGGAGTTAGAGCTGGATGTGGCAGAGTTAAGGATGTTAAGATTTGCACTGGGTGTGACAAGGGTGGACAGGATCAGGAATAGGTATATTAGAGGGTCAGCCCAGATTGGAAGGTTTGGAGACAAAGCCAGAGAGGCAAGATTACATTGGTTTGGACATGTGCTGAGGAAGGATGCTGAGTATATTGGGAAAATGATGCTAAGGATGAAGCTACCAGGTAACAGGAAAAGAGGAAGGCCTAAGATAAGGTTTATGGATGTGGTGAGAGAGGGCATGCAGCTGGCTGGTGTGACAGAGCAAGATGCAGAGGACAGGAAGAAATGGAAACAGATGATCCGCTGTGGCGACCCCTCATGGGAACAGCTAAAAGAAGATGATGATGACGATGAAGCTCTGTTAAAGGTGAAAACATTAATCTATTTAATACTTTTTTTCAAAAACACGTATCGATTTCTAAACATATAAATGGGTTCCTTGACATACGTTGATTTTATATTAAATCAACCTCTCTGTAGTCAACACATCATTTTGGTCGACAATACAGGTAGTCAACAGCTATGCTAGATGAACAGTTCCCACGGTGAGGGGAATATGTTATTTTCCTCTGGATTTTATGATCTTAGAGTTAGTATATAATTAGCATGGGATGTGAGGGGTGTAGGAGGGCTTGACCCTGCAAAAAATACTGTCTTCTGTTTTTGAATGTTCAGAGGATTAAAAGTGCTATCTCTAACAGAACCAAGATGCTATCCTCCAAAAAAAGGAAGCCAATCTGGTGGTCCCTGCCATAAACAAACTCTACAACAGAAGAAAGAAACTGTTACAAAAAAAGAGTAAAATACCATGATTGGAGGAACTCCCTGGTCAGCCTCAGTAGGAAGCTGAGAACCCTCATAAAATCCTCCAAAGCTAGTTATGAAAACAAAATTGCCACTGATTCTAAAGACAACCACAAAGCATTCTATAGCTATGTCAAGAATCTCAATGGCAACACTCAGATCTGCTCTGAGTTACAGGACAATGGCACTAAATATACAGAACCAACTGATATTGCCAGTTTATATTAAATCAACCTCTCTGTAGTCAACACATCATTTTGGTCGACAATACAGGTAGTCAACAGCTATGCTAGATGAACAGTTCCCACGGTGAGGGGAATATGTTATTTTCCTCTGGATTTTATGATCTTAGAGTTAGTATATAATTAGCATGGGATGTGAGGGGTGTAGGAGGGCTTGACCCTGCAAAAAATACTGTCTTCTGTTTTTGAATGTTCAGAGGATTAAAAGTGCTATCTCTAACAGAACCAAGATGCTATCCTCCAAAAAAAGGAAGCCAATCTGGTGGTCCCTGCCATAAACAAACTCTACAACAGAAGAAAGAAACTGTTACAAAAAAAGAGTAAAATACCATGATTGGAGGAACTCCCTGGTCAGCCTCAGTAGGAAGCTGAGAACCCTCATAAAATCCTCCAAAGCTAGTTATGAAAACAAAATTGCCACTGATTCTAAAGACAACCACAAAGCATTCTATAGCTATGTCAAGAATCTCAATGGCAACACTCAGATCTGCTCTGAGTTACAGGACAATGGCACTAAATATACAGAACCAACTGATATTGCCAACATACTGGCAGACAGGTTCAGTGCTAACTTTACTCCCCTCTCATCCCCTAAAGGGCCCATTTCTATGCAAAGTTCCTGTAATCATGGCTGCACAGGTAAAAAACATGCTATCCAAAGCCAGGAACACAGCATCCATGGGACCTGACAACATCCCAGGCTGTGTTCTACACCAACTACAGAATGAACTGGCATCCCACCTAAGTACCATGTTCAATCATAGCCTCACCTCAGGCTTTGTGCCCACTGAAAGGCACACAGCGACGATTATCCCACTCCACAAAGGGGGAGCCACCACGGACCATGAGAACTATTGCCCCATTAGCCTGATGAGCCTGGTCTGCAAGGCCATGGAACGTATCATCACATGGGGTGGGGGCGGGCATAATGGTTAAGATATCTTCCTTACAGACACAAGGTACAGGGTTTGATTCTCATATGGGGTAATTGGCTAGGCTTAAAATGGCCCACAAGGGCAGTTAGCCTAGTAGTGATCAATGAACCTATGAACCTATGGAACTTATAAACAAAGACATTGGTAATCTCCAAACTCTGGACCACACCCAGTTTGGGTTTGTAAAAGGCCAATCATGTTTTCTAAACCTGATAGACTTCTTTGAAGCAGTCACCAAAGCAGTAGATGAGGGTAAGGAGGTTCACACAGCCTATCTAGATCTCACCAAGGCTTTTGACACCATCCCCCACTCTGGAATTATAGATAAACTCACTAAACTAGGTATAAATCCCTATGTCACAAGATGGGTTGCCAGCGGCCTCACTGACAGAGCCCACACCCTGAAAGTAGCAGACTCCAAATCTGACTTCAGACCAGTGACAAGTGGAGTACCACAGGTTTCAGTCCTGGGTCCTCTCTGTTTGGTATCTACTTCTCTGAAGTACAGGCTAACACAGAAGGTCTTTCGCTAACAA
Source organism: Protopterus annectens (assembly GCF_019279795.1). NCBI lineage: Eukaryota > Metazoa > Chordata > Ceratodontiformes > Protopteridae > Protopterus > Protopterus annectens. The sequence goes on along the minus strand of NC_056725.1, from coordinate 1,186,434,192 downwards.
AGTTCACAGATGACTGCAAACTAGGAGCCATAATCGAAATTTCTAACGATGTGGACATCCTACAAAAGGGCCTCACTGAGACAGATGCCTGGTGTCAAAGCCATGGCCTCAAGCTCAATGTCAAAAAGTGGATTGTCATCCCCTTTGGTAAAAACTCTGTACTCATGAACTACCACATAGGTGGTAGTCTACTTAACACCATAAGTGTAATAAGAGACTTTGGGGCACAGGTGGACAGTAGTCTATCCTTTGATAATCACATCGCCACAGTAGTCAGGAAATCCTTCTAAATAGCACACCTCATCACAAAAGATTTCTCATCCAGGAGAAAACAGAGGTCATTGTTCCCCTCTACTCATCACTCATTAGACCCATTATAGAGTACAATGCCCCTTTTGGTATGTAACTCACAAGACATCTACAACAACTGGAAAGGCCGCAGAAATACCTCACAAAGAGGATTACCCTCCTCAAACAGATGCTCTACGCTGACCATCTCAAAAACTTCCAGCTCTACTTCGTCGCATATCACCTACTCAGAGGTGATCTCTGCCTAACATACAAAGCTATATCAAACCCAGAGCTGTTGGACATGCTCCACTTAATGAAATCCCAATCCCACCAAGCTACACGCTCTAGAGACCTAAACCTTGTCACCACAATAAACAGAACATGCTGGAGGGAGAGATTCCTGTCCCAGATTCTTCCCATAATCTGGAACAAACTACCTATCTATATCAAACAGAGCTTCTCATTAGCACTCTTCAAGAAAAATCTTGATGATTGGATGGGAAATAGGAAATTCACCCCGGGGTCACATCTCTGGCTCTGCTCGACAGTGCCAAAGGAAAATAATTTTCTTGGGTGGCGAAAGCCAGGGTACCTTTTTGACTAGGCTTATATAGGCCCTAGGGCCAATAGCCTAGTACCTACCTGTGAACCTATTTGTTTACCAGATTGGCCCACTGTACACTCAGTTGCTTTTCAGGGACAGCCTGGGAGCAATGTCTAGTTAAGTGACTTGCTCAAGGTCACACAGCAGGCAAACAAGAGGTGATAGAATCAAACCCTGTATCATAAGAACTCCAGGTTGCAACCTTAACCTATGCACCAACTGCCAGACAATTAGCATTGGTATATGCAGTGTAGTGTGTCAACATTTGCTTGTCAATATTAGTATGTCAACATTAGCCACATCGATGTCTGTAAGTAATAGTAGATAGATAGATACACACACACACACACACACACACACACACACACACACACACACACACACACACACACACACACGTATATATGCATCTATATATCTATATGTGTGTATATATATATATATATATATATATATATATATATATATATATATATATATATATATATATATAGGTACACTAGATCGAGTTTTCACTAATTCGAAATAGTGCATGGAATGCTCACTGCAGCGAGTGCACTTATGTGAAGTTCAGTACAATGAACAGGTGTTGTACTGAACTTCCGTGCAGTACTCACGGACCTTAGGGTTAGGGCATGGGTCATAGTGGGCTATCCCCTTACCATGACCTGTGCCCTAACCCTAAGGTCCATGACGATTGCAGCACAGTGAAGGACAGCAATGTACTCCACTATGTTGTGATAGTCACGAACCTTAGGGTTAGGGCATGGGAGAGGGTAAGGGGATAGCTTTACTAACTATCCCCTTACCCTGACCCGTGCCCTAACCCTAAGGTCCGTGACTATCGCACCATAGTGGAGGACATAGCTTGTTTTTTATGTCCTCCACTGTGCTGCGGTGATTTTGGTGAAGTGCATTTACGCAAAAGTTCACTTTCGTTAAAGTGATTTCGCAGAATTGAGGCTTCCTATTACAATTTCAAAGTAGTAAACTTTCATTCTTGTAATAGGAATCCATATATATATATATATAAATACTTATATAAAGAGAGATCCTTATATTTGAGTATAATTTCCTGTTCCTGATTCCCCAGTTTTACTTTTCTCTGACAGAAATACTGTGAATGCAAAACTATGGTCCCCTGTATTTTCCATTTTTGAGATGTTGTCTAATTGCTGAGTTAACATGTTTAGGTAAATGGGTATGTTGGAATGGGGAGTTTTGCCCTTACCCTTTAAACCAGCCTTTGTTTTAAGTGTGCAGTTTAGTTTTATTGGTAGTTATGTTTTCAACTGTATGTGTTTAAAACTTAAGCTATTACAATATATTTTGTTTTAGTGTTCTTGAACAAAGTACAAGCCACTAACCATAATCTGTCATTCCTGCCCATTTTTATAGACTATATAAACACTGACTGCTTCAAAGTATTGTTCAGAGTCATAAAGCATGTATTTTTGAGGATATGGTAGTCAAACTTAGTTCTTTAAGATGTAACACATTTATACCTCATAAGTCTATCCACCGTGTCTCTCTAGCATTATGTTGATTCTGATTAAGCAGTGTGAACCCCTCATACCTTCCTGTTTTGCATGTGGGGTGTGTTTTAATTACCCTCAAACCAGCTTGTATTCTCAGATTTATATACATATGATCCATAACACAGGACCACTTTTTGATGGTTTTCTACCAAGGAACTTGCTGACTATGCCTAGAAATGCTTTTTGACTCAATACAGCGAATTAAAGATGGAAGATTGTAACAGATCAGCATGTACAAACAATGTCAAGCTTACAGGCAAGAGAAAAGATTACATTTTCAGAATTACTCATGGTGGGGGGGGGGCAGCAGGGTCTGATAGTATTCATGCAAAAACAGAACTGACAAGCAAGTATGGGATTCAACGACTAAAGTTAAGATGGAATTAACTTTCATGTTACTCCGATTTTCATTATCTACCTAGCCTGCATCATATACCTAGCCTGCAGTTTTCATGTCTAGTGTATTGGTTTCCATTTTCTTTTCACATTTTACATGTCTTCTAATTCAAATACAAAAGGAATATAAACTTTGTACTGGCTTCTCTGATGACAAATTAAGTAACCAAAGCTTCCATTCCCATATATACAGCTAACGTTTGCTTGAATGACTGTGGCTTTGAAATCTTCCAAATCTCATATGGAGAATTCTTGTACTGCATCATGATTTTGTTTTATCAGGTACATTGTCATGTCTATTCCTTCTGTTTTGTTTTCCTGTTTTGACTTTTTCACATGGGCCATACATGAAAAGATTCCACAGGCCAGTGACCAACCTGGTTAATAAATAGAAATAATTAAATAAAAATAAAAAATAACAGGGATTTGGAGCATTATATGTGAAATTCTTTAAACAATATGTTGTATTAGTTTACGACGTGTCAAGAAAAGCTTGCGTACAGCATTTTATTATGCTTTACAGTTGAAGATTAAATTACCATGTTTTCCTGCATTTTAACATAAAGTAAATATAATTTTATTATTAATGCAATATAACAGAGACCATTGATTCCATGTTTTCTTTGGAAACTTGTACAGATCACTGATATCTCTTTTTATATGGGACCCATATTGATGATCCATATGGTTCTTGTCTGAAAATGCACCACTAATTAGCTGCATTGTGTAGAGCGGGATTTGATTTCTTAAACTCTCATTTGTTTACTGTGTGACTCTGAGTAATTTGCTTAACCAGATGGTGCTCCAAGGCAATGGTAAAATTGCTTCAGGGTCCTCAGTGGTCCTCTGGCCCTGCATTCCTAGTAACTACCAATGGACCCATGGTTCCATTACATCCAAAGATGAAACTGATCAAAGATCAAGGAAATGCACTTGATGAGGATTATCCTCCTCCATTATACACTTCAATAGGAGTAAGTAAGCTAGTCCATATTCTAGTGCTGTTTTTATAAGAGAAATAATAACAGAAACCAATATTTTCAGTTTCCTATTGAAGTTAACTTGGGAATACTGTCATATGATGTAGTGATTTCCTTGTAAAACCCATCCATTAAAGCTGATAGCTGACACCAAAACAATCCCTGAATCATAATACTGACCTCAGACCAAAATGTGACCTCTTCCAAGGCTATACTTCTGCATGTATCTTACTTTTCCACATCTTAATATAACCTCTGATACTTTAAGATGAATATCATTTATCAGTGGAACATTCCTAGAACCTGTTATACAGGAGTGGTCTTTTTCAGAGAATGACTAATAAACATTATTTTATGCCTTCTGCATATTTTGCTACTGTTACTTTTGTGGTGATTTCTGTATTTCTAGTACAAATATAATACATGTGAGGTTGTAAGACTGATCCTGCCTTCCTTCCCAAGAAATTTGAGGTGTCTTTTCTGTTCAAGTGCTTTCCTGTCAGACCACAAGTGGTTGACTGATGTTTTGGATGTTGCTAATTTTTACTTTGGAATTTGAGGGAATTGCCAGTGAATATCTTGGCAGGGCTTTCCATACCAGTACTACCAGCAGCAGAAAAGCAGGGTAAAGAGTCAGAGGAGGAACATGCCATAGTAGTACCATAGATGGGGCAAAGGTGAGTGCAATAATGCAGCACAGTCAAAGGGGTGCAATCTGATTCTCAACTATAGGCCATGACTCAAACAACAAAGAATAAAGCAATGCATGAATTACCACATCCGGGTACATTTTGCAGTGCATACACTGGCCACACTGTGCATCAGACATCACCATCTCCACACAGAATAAGGGTGCACAATGACAGGTAACTGCAACAGTGTAAAATGAAGTGGAGTCATGGAAGGTGAATACTGTAACTATGTACTCTAGGAGGTTATAGGGGTCAGGGGTCACATCATCCTGTTATGGTGTCATTCTGCTATGGTGTCAGTATTGGCAGTGTCCACTACATTGACCTGTGATGTATAAATGTTATATGATCCATGACAGGAGAGAGGTCAAACTACAGGGATGTGAGCATTCACACTGACGATGCATACTGTGTGTTGATCCAGTTAATACCATTGTCTAAAAACTGTTTGAAGTGCACAACTGAGGGCAGCAGTTGTGTGCTCACAGGTTTCAAGGAAGGGGTATAATGCCACAGAAATGCACATGCAGCCTCATGAGGCATCCCAGGTTTTCAGCCAGGGTGGCATTGTTGACCTTGACTTGGATGATGCCAAAGACTAAATGTCAAAGATTATTTAACAGTGATGGCTACTCAACAATGGACTGTAAAGTCTGACTTAGGATGGCTTGTGTCTGACTTCCCAATATACTGACCCTCTCATGGCCATTGCCTACTAAAGCAGACCAGATAGCAGTAATAATGTGCCAAAACATCCACTTTATTCTTGAATATAGGCACATAACTGTAAATTACAAAATATTGAAGACATACCGTGTAACATAAAACATTCTCAAAATTGAGTAAACAATAGCAATGTTAAAGTTCAAGGTCAAATGATGTCTCTTCTAAGCAACATTTGACATTAGTGTCCTCAGCACTGTGCTTATCCATCATGTCACTATGCAGTGGGTGTACATTATCCAACAAACCATGAAGCACATTCACCATCTCCACATTGTAGTGGGTAGCAGCTATTTGTACCTAGATCACTGACATGCATATCTGCTGATGGATGCTAAGTGCCATAACCATATCAAGGATGGTACTGGAGTCATGGTGACACCTAATCACCTTGCATCTATCTCCTATGATGTGCATCTTAGAGACAGGACTCATTTGGGATGCTATATGCAGTAGGGATGCAGTTGCAGTCCATGAGAGACTATCAGATACATACTCTGTTGTGCTCTGTTGAGGTTGTGTGCTCACCATGTACCATTACAGGGGCCTCTGTAGTGATGGATGAAGGTGACCCCTCCCTCAACAATGCTTGTCTGCAGCACATTTGTCCAAGACACATAGGCAACATGTATGTGACGAGATGGCATTAGCACTTCATTCTCTGGCCAGTGAATTTTCCCAGCTGTTTCCACCCTCATGTGACTATGTCTGTATGTGGGAAACATATTAATCAGTAAGTGTCTATAGTATGATGTTAGGTGTAAGTACCTATGGCCAGACACACCCATACACCTGACAATCAGCTGCAGTTAGTACTACACACAGTCTCCTCCCATTTATATGATGCAGTCATGACTACAACTCCCTTCCATTTATGCACCTGATAACCTACTGCAGGTAATATTATACACAGCCTCCCCAACATTATGTAGTGTAGCCATGGTAATATGGTCATATGATCCTGGTTGTCAGCTGAAGTTAGTGCTATGTGCAACACCCCCCCCCAGCTTATGTGTTATAGCCATGGCCACAGCTTCTCCTCATGGTTCTGGCCATCAGCCACAGTTTGTGCTCTGTACACCCTCCTCCCACCATCTACATACAAAATAAATGCCCTGGAATCACATACCCCTTCTTGCCTTTCAGGCTTCCACTGCATATTGTGGAACCACCCCCAACAGCCACAGGCAGATGGTACAGTACCATATCAGTATTGTGGGTTTCCAGTGTAAGTGTAGATAGGGTGGGGGAAAAGAAGCAGTCACCCTGGTTGCAAGGTGTTAGGAAGTGGCATGATAACTGTAGAAAACCACTTGTTACAATTTATATTTGTGTTTGCGGCAAATGGTTTGCCAGTTTTCCAAGTTTTCTACAGAATTTTTTTTTTCATTTGTTCCTCAACTCAATTTGTTGAGTGCAGACTGGGGAGAGTGGACCTTGGAGGAGTACCAGATCATGGAATATATATTTTTTCTTCTTTACTTAGAGGAGTTGATGGGTGCCAGATCAGGGGATGGCACCAGGTGCTAGATGAGCAAGCTATGACTCTGTTTTCCAGTTACACATAAATCATGACATCTGTCTCATTTTACTGACATTCAGCACAGGAGTTGCTGTGCTTATGGAATGGCTTTACTGGGCAGGACTCCCTCCTTGTGCTACTTCATGTCTACTGAATCTTTAATGAAATGTCTCTATTCCACAGTTATAATGGCAGTGATGCTTTATAGTGTACTAACATGGACCAATTAAAATAACAGTTATTCTTATGAAGCTGATAAACACCATTGTCTGTAAATCACTGTCTGAACATGTTAAAATTAGCCGTGCACATCACTGAGACCATGACCAATGGGGCTGGTATGCTCTCATATACATCCTGTGCACACATCTAGCACCACCATGCAGTGCTATATCCATTCTTAGCACTGAAGTGCAGTGCTAGACATGGGTCCCATTTAGAAGACTGACTGTTCAGAAAGTTGAACTTCATTTGGTTGAGACCATATGATCGACTGTCTAAAAAGTTGAAGTATTTGTATGATGATCACTGTACAGTGGGAATTGGGGAATTTACTATTTTCTCCACTGTAGTGCAATCTCTGAGTTGGTATATATAATTTTCAGGGGGTGTGGGAGCTGCATTGTATACTTTTGTTGTTTTGTTTCATTCCACTTTTTGGAACATCAATCATATAGTCTCAACCATATGAAGTTCGACCTTTAGAACAGTCGATCATCTGACATAGATCCCTAGAAACATACACTAATGGTATGGTGTATCATTATGTTGTGTACATGTGATCCACAAATGTGCCACTGTGCACATGGGGCTATCATTTCACTTCTCAGGTAGACATGAGTCGGTGTTTGTGGCTATTTCAGGCACCATGGAATGCAGGACTCGAGTATGGTGCGCAAGGAGTAACAGGATTTTCTTGCTCTTTTAGTACAGGAACTTTAGGGAACACTTGTTTTGGTCTTATGATGTTCTACTGTAAAAGATGGATACCTGGCATGACTTTGCATGGATGGTAAATGATATTGGCATTACCCATTTCACTGGGCAGTATTGGCATCGGGACAGTTATCTAAGGTGGTGACATCCTGACCTGCTTCATTACTGTGAGGCCAAAGTTCAGGACAGAGCTCCCGAAATGTATTTTTTTCAGTGTTTTACATTTTAATGTTGAATTCCAGCTATTCCCACCCTCATGTGGTCACCTCTGTATATGTGAAACATGTCAGTATGTAATAGTGAATAGTACAATGTGAGATGTACATTGATAGGGGCATTCTTTGCTTTTTATTAATCATGTAGTGACACTTGAACATGGTTAGGTATCACAAATGTTGAGTGTGCTTCTCCTGTACGTGGGGAGGATATGACATCTGTGCCAGACCACTGTACAATTGTGATTGTGTGTGTAGCATATTTGTGCAGTAATATTTGCCATTGTTTCATTCTTCTGCAAATCAAGTTGCAGAAGAGAAGGTTGGAGGGCTGCAGTCAACTTGAGCTGCACCTGCCAATGCCTCTGCTGCTGTATTACCAGTGGCTGCCAAGTCTCATTGTTGAAGGTGACCTAGTGGGGGTCACTGGTAGTCTTTATGTCTGTTTCTTAGGAAGGGGAGGACAGTTCCTCTTCATATTGTGCACTGTAAGGGTCTACCCTGGCTTCTCAGTGTTACTTGTAGAGTCTGGTAAGTGACAAGGTGCTCCAGCAGATGGATTCTCCTTTCAGCGCTGTGAACATGCCTTGTGAAACTGCATGACTGATACATCCCACCAATTGTGAAACCAGGGAATAAAATGGTATAGAACATCAGTGACTCCGGTGTGTGATTCTTGATTTCTTTCTCTCTTCATTAGCTTATCATGCTAGGACCCTTTGATATCACCATCCTGCTTCTTCCCTCTCCAATATGTCATTTCTTGTTCCTTGCTCATTGTTCAAGACTCTTTAAACCACCCCTGTCTGTCTCAGTCTGTGTTATATATTTGTCTAGGGGGGCAGATTTGTGTGTGAGACATAAGTTATTCACAGTTTTATGTCTGATCTCTAGAAAATAAATACTTGGATTTGTTCTAGAGGATTGGGGTTGCTGTATCCCAGGGATTTCTGTTTTCCCTGAGATGCAGTGGCCTCATAGTTGGTACTTCTCTTTTTCCTCAGATGCAGTGGCCTCATAGCTGGTATACCTAAGTAATGGGGCAGTGGGTTTCAGGGGGCTTGGCTCCCAGCAAAACAGTTTTTTTACTTATTATTCACTTCCAAAAACTGCTGTCATGTGAGTGATGATTTTTCTTTCATTTTCACAGTTATGAAAGGGTTTTTAATCATGGAGTCTTTTGTCTTGTCTGTCTAACCCTACTGCCTTCGTTTCTTCCTCTTTCAGATCTGCAGCCATCTGTCACCATCTTTCCTATCTACCCTTAATTTGTATATACTAGAAAAGGTATCTTCTTAAAAAATATATATCTTCCCTCCACTCCCCCTCCATATCTTATAGTTAACCTTGTGTGTTTATCTCTGCTTGATCCTGTCCCTTTTCTTACTTTTCTAACAATGCCATTCCTCTCCAATTATATGATAAGTAGGTAACACCTTAATGTGCATACCCACAGTGGTCAGTCTGGTGGCCTCTCTGCCACCAGTCGTGTGCCAGGTGAGCACAACATGCAGGTATGTGGCACCACATTGCATCCATGGGCACAAACTGACTTGTCCATATTGCCTGCCTTGGGTATGACATTCATTACATCAGAGATTTACCTACCTACTTACAATTTGCTAACAGGTTAATCCCACTCAGCCAGTGGCCTCTTTCTGTGGGAGACCCAAGCTGGTATTCGTACTGACTATAGGAAATTTGGCAAGGGACTGGGGAACTTCCCTTACTCTTTTTGATAAGCACCATGAGATATTTTACATCTAACTGAGCAGATGGGACCTCAGTTTAGCATCTCATCCCAAAGATGACCCACTGAGGAATGCAGTACCCTGTTATACTGCACTGCAGTGTCAATACTGGAAAAATTAATCCAACTACTTAGGGTGTGGATAGAACCCACATCTTTCTGATTTTATGCACAAACGTTGAATGTGCTACCTGTTATGCTACAAATACATGGGTCAGATACTCTACATCAGCACCTATGTAGACATGGAGAGCTCACTGACACTTCTCCTTTAAGAACTATGCCTCTCTTTAATTGTGTAGTCCTTTGCTTGGACACCAGTGCTTTTCAATGTTTAACAAATGTCCAGTTAGCTTATGGGCTCTTATTGTTGTAGCCTTACTGAAACATATTGCTGTGCATCCATGTAGGTATTGCCTATGAATCTCAAACAGAAAATGACAGCTGTGTTAGAGGAAGACAAGTAGTTGCACTTCACACCATCTTTGTGGCAGGATGTCAAGCCTAACCTTAGTAGATTAGGATCATGGGATCAAAGACAATACAAGGTCACTGAGTCTTGGCCATTTATATCTTGCCAGTACCTGCACTTATACAAAACCTCCTGTCTCAAGGAAGGCCTGGCAGTCAAGCCCAGGGTGACTCTGAAGGTAGATAAAGTATCACACTGCTTAATATGCAGTAGGAATCTACTCCAGAGGAGAGGAAGGTTATGTATAATTAACTTATCTTTCCACTTGGTTTTATGCACCTGCTGGGGAGGATTTAGAGCCATTGCTGTGGTATTTATAGGGCTATTCAATTTGTGGACATACAAAAGATCCTGTCCACCGGGTTCCTAATGGCTTAAAAGGCGAGGTATAGAACTCCTCTCTGGAGTCTAAAAGACAGTGAATAAAGAGATAGTGCCTCCATAATTGTTTGGTAGCTTAGAGTTTTTAAGTCAGTGATCTTATTAGTTAGGAACCTCTGGGAACTTTCTAGTTGTTGGATATTTCTTGAGAGGAATATCTCAAAGAGGGCATTGTATTCAATAATTAGGCTTATCAATGCTGATTATAATGGGAAATTGACCTCTTTGAAACTGGAAGATATCCCCTTGGTGATCAGCTATGCTGAGTCAAAGTGCTTTCTAACTGAAGTTGTTATATGATCAGTGAAGCGAGAATTATCAATCCAAATACCAATGTCTCTAACAGCTTTCTCATTCTGGCATGGGGAGGAATAGCTTACCAAATGTGACAATGCAGCATTTAATTTAAGTCCATTGCTAGTATACCAGGTGTTTACAAGTCTAAATTTTTGTTGCAGGACATGGATGTCAGTGGAAGACATGACAATGGCTCTCATGATACAATCATCTGCAAATTTTGTTAGCCAGAGGTGTCGGTTTGTGGTCTGGAGGTCAGAGAAATTTGTCAAATAATGGGGTCCCATCATGGACACCTGGGAAACACCACTGGTTACCTTCATTCTCTTTGATAAAACACCTCTGTTACCTGCACCGTATGGGTTCTATCCTTTATTCAGTTTGCAATCCATTTTTTTTTAAGTTTTCCTTTGTGGAGTTGCATTCCTTCATAATTTGATGTAGGGGCAATCCAGAGAAAATAATTCTGTAGCAGTTTTTCATCCCAATACAGCCATGGAACTAAGGATAGTAAAAATTTCAGTGGTGAATTTTTTTGTGACTGAGTATTCTTTGAATAATGACAGTTGACTGATTATGTGTTTCAATGAATGGATTTAGGTAAAACCTACATGCTTTATGTTATTGTTTGTAATGTTGTAAGGAAGATAAATATGATTTTTCTTATCAATGAAAAATGAGGCATAGTGACTTATTGAGTCTGATAGTATGCATGTGTTGCATTTAACATTTTACCTTAAATGAAGACAAGACACTTCTTCCTCTCTTTCAGTGGTATTTATTACACATATGTGGGAGCCTCATGGAAAGTACCAGGGAGACTCCCCAAACAAAGGAATGCATAAGCTTATATGCTGGTGATACTGCTGACAGAACAAAAATATAAACTAGACCAATTAAATTAGGACAAAAGACAATTAACCAATCAGTGGTTTACCCATAGGCTTAAAGCAGTTCACATTACTACATCTCTAGCCAGAGAAAGAAAATCGGATACACTTCCATATAAGGCACATTTCCTGCTTTCAAGCAGGCTCCTGTTTTTCAGTACTTTCCCACTATTCTGTTTATTCAGAGTTCGCAGTACAAAGTTCATTTCAATACATACAGTTTGTCACATACTCAATTTCCTTAAGCACATACTTTGGCCATTCATATTCTACAATCCACCATTTGATGCTGTGTAAGCATCACCATTTAGTCGATCATACATTTGCCCTAAGTCTAACATAATCATGTGGCTGGTTCCTTCAACATTGTCACACATTTTTATTTCATCATCCATATTCATAACTTCAGGCATATAAACCTTTGGCACCTTTCTAGTAGTCTTAAAAGACATTAATTTCAAAATCAATGCTTTGATCAAAAACACAACAAGAAAAGCAATAAGAGCTAATACAGCGATTAATAAAATTAACTTCAATAGTCCACCTCCCCAACCTGAGAACAGGTTTGTTAACCATGCTCACATTGAGTTATCGGCCTCCTTGGCCTTTTGACAGCTCGGGACTCTCTGAATGAGTTCAAGATGACTTTCAATTAATTGTCAGGAATAAATGTACAGCACTCCTCCTGGATTAAAGTGCAAGTTCCACCTTTTGCCGCTGGGGTGAAATTGAGAGCCGTACAGTTTTGGAGAACTACAGCTCTCATAGCAGTCAGTACATCAGTCACTAGTTCTAAAGCAGAAAATGTGGCATTGCTTAATACTTCAAGCAATTTTCTCAGTTCCCAAATTGATTTTACTGCTCTGTATGCTGGAATTATACCAGCCCACGATATGATGTCATCACCCAAGTCTATATGAGATAGTCCTTTGGTGCCAGCATGAGCTAAGTCATGATGATAAATCCATGAAGCGTCAATTTGGCCTACCGGATTGGCAGGCTTCTTTACTTCTCGAACATTCTGAATTTTTCCTCGAGGTAAAGCAGGTGTATGTCGGATGGCTGGGACTAAATAACCTAAGAAACAGCTACCAAACCAGTTTCCTGGTAGCCTTTTATAGGCTCTTCTGCCACATGCAAAGTAGCAATTTTCCACCTTAGTGGTGATATTATTTATATAACCTTGTTCAGAATTAAACACCTTCTTATCGATCAATCCCAGCTGTTGGTATACAATGGAATTATTTCTTACCTCTTCGTATGTTTTATGCACCAGTTCACAAAATGAATCGTAGGTTGTGTTACAGTAGGAGGAGTTATTATTACACCTGTAGGGAACTGTCACATTACAAAAACTCCATCCTACCTTGACTTTACCAAATTTCTGAAAACACACAGTTCCATTTTGATGGTTAAACAGATGTAATGCTATCCTGTGAAGTGTCATAGATCAGATTCCTTCAGGTTTCATTAGCCCCTAAAGGGACTGTACTTAGCATAAATCCCCCATGAACAGTAGATAAAGCAGTACAGATCCAACAGTCAGACATCAAGGGATGATGCATAGGCAAATTTAATAGTTTGGTAGGTGTTGAAAGGTGGATGCCAAATAGCTCGCTTTGTGTGATGCTTCGATGGAACAGGAAATAAAAATGGCCACATTAAAAATAACAGTACAACAAGAATGACGACCAAAATGGCTGTCCAATATTTTTGTGGAAATGGTGGTTCAGTCTGCGTAGTGTCAGGAGTTTGGTGTTTTCCAAAAGGATAAATGTTACACATCGTCAGGTACTGGAACAGTTCTACTTTGAGTATGAGTAGCAATGGGAGGAGAATCTGGAGCTGAAAAAGGTAAAGGCTGTTGGTCTTCAGACGGCACGACTTTTTTGACATGTGAGATATGGATCCAGGTTGGGAGATCCTGGCAGTCGCACAGCAGATGATGTTGTCAGAAGAATCAGGAAAGGCCCCATTCAGCATGGCTGGAACACTGTTTTTCCAGAGAAAGACTTAACGTAAACCCAAACATCTCCAACGCCCAAGTGAGAACTGCTCTCTCCAAAGCAAAAAACACAGCATCCATGGGACCTGATGGTGTCCCCGGCTGTGTGCTCCACGAACTCAACGAGGAATTAAACCCACAGCTAGGACAGCTGTTTAATCATAGTCTTACCTCTGGATATGTACCCAGGGAGTGGCGCACTGCAACTGTGGTCCCACTTCACAAAGGCGGTGCCTCCACCGACCCTGGAAATTACCGGCCCATTAGCTTGACAAGCCTTATCTGCAAAGCCATGGAGAGGATCATAATGGACCTCATAAATAAAGACATAGGGAATTTGCAGACTTTGGATCCATCCCAGTTTGGCTTTGTCAAAGGCAGATCATGCCTTCTAAACTTGGTTGACTTTTGAAACAGTCACCAAAGCCATTGATGAGGGAAAGGCAGTCCATACAGCCTACCTCGATCTGGCGAAGGCCTTCGATACAATACCCCACTCGGGTATCATTGAAAAACTCATCAGCTTAAATGTTAACCAATACATCACAAGATGGGTTTCAAACTGGCTGAGTGACAGAACCCACAGGGTCAGAGTTGCTGGCGCCATGTCAGACTCAAAGCCTGTCACAAGTGGTGTACCACAGGGCTCAGTCCTGGGCCCACTCTTGTTTGGCATCTACTTTTCCGAAGTACAAGCAAACACAGGAGGGTTATGGCTGACAAAGTTTGCAGATGACTGCAAACTGGGCCATAGTAGAAAACACATCTGACACAGATATCCTTCAGAAGGGTCTCACAGAAACGGATAACTGGTGCCAGAGCCATGGCCTAAAGTTAAATGCCAAAAAGTGCATAGTCATACCCTTCGGGAAAAACAAGGTTACCCCTAGCTACCAAATAGGTGGCAATCCACTGAGCACAGAAGAAGTTATCAGGGACCTGGGGACCCAGGTTGATAGTAGTCTGTCATTCGACACCCATGTAGCTAAAGTAGTTAGGAAGACCTTCTACATTGCCTACCTTATCATGAAGGGATTCTCATCTAGATCAAGGGAGGTCATAGTCTCCCTATACTCATCACTCATCAGACCAATGATTGAGTACAATGCCCCATTCGGAATGCATCTGACCCGACACTTGCAGCAGCTGGAGAGGCCACAAAAGTTCCTCACCAAAAGGATAAAGGGTCTCAAACATCTGTCCTATGCTGCCCGACTGAAAGAACTCCAGCTCTATTCAGTAAACACCGCTTGCTCAGAGGTGACCTTTGCCTAACATACAAGGCCATGTCAAACCCAGATTTGATGAATATGCTTCACCTCAAAAAATCTAGATCCGTCAGAGCCACAAGGCGGAGACTTAAACCTCGACACGGCTATTAATAGGACGTGCTGGAGGGATAGATTCATCACCCAAAGACTCCCTATGCTGTGGAATAAAATCCCGGTATATGTGAGGCAGAGCACCTCGCTGGCCTTGTTCAAGAGAAATCTTGACCAATGGATGGGAGATCGCAGATATACCCCAGGGATTACCTCAGTGTCACTGCTCAACAGAGGCACAGCAAAATAATGGGTATAGTTCCCCATACTAAAGGGGTGGCGTAAGCCACAAAACTATGGGCTAGGCTTGTAAATGCCCTCGGGCAGATAGCCTAGTATGAACCTATGAACCTATGAACCTAATCACCAGGTTGTAGTGCAGATGACAGGAAAGGATCTGGAAGATGTTGAGCAGCTGCTACTTGTCAGTGGTGAAACTGTAGGAAGGAAACAAGAGATTTGCAGTACAAGAGAATATCATTATCAAATGCATCATATTCAGAGAAGGGTGGTGGTGGTGTCATGGGCATACGCAGAGGGCAACCCATGAGAATTTCATGTGGAGAAAGACCCTTAGTAGGATGCGGTTGTGCTCACATAGAAAGTAAGGCTACTCGTAAGGCCTGCACCCAAGTTAAACCTGTTTCTGAAGTGACTTTAGCAAATCTAGTTTTCAAGGTCTGATTCATTCGTTCAATAATACCTAATGCCTGTGGTCTATACGGACATTGAAATTTCAAAGTAATGCCTAGCATTGTACACAATGATTCAACTAACTTAGCAGTAAAATGCATTCCACGGTTAGAGTATATTTGACAAGGAACACTAAAGCGAGGTATCAATTCATAACACAATTTTTTTACAACTGAAATAGCATCATTTTTAGCACACAGGTAGGCTTTTAACCACCCTAAAAAATATCAACAATAGTCAAAACATATTTAAAACGAGTACAAGGTGGGGGTTCAATAAAGTCCCACTGTAAAGCACAAAATGGTCCCATTAGTTTTGGCACCAGTTGAGCGGAAGCCAGAGTGTCTTTTGAAATGTTATGCTGTAAACAAATGGAGCACATGCTCAAAAAAATGTTGCACAGAAGCAGAAATTCCTGGGACGAACCAATCCTTCTGGATTTGTTTGATTAGGATGCTGCCAAATTGAATCAGAGCATTGGAAACAACTGTGGGCCAGCCATGTTTTTCTTTCTGATTCCGATGCTTCACTTTGCAATGCTTTCAAAACAGTAGTGTCAAAAGTAACCATTTGTAAGATAGGCTGCAGAAATTGTCCCTGAACAGTTTGTGAAAGCAGCCTGCTTGGCAGCCCAGTCAGCCAAATTATTTCCCTTAGCTACTAGGGAGTCGTTAGATTGGTGAGCTGCACACTTGACAACAGCAATTTTGGAAGGTAATAATTAAACCTGTAAGAGGTGATCAATATACAGGTAATTTTTAATTGGTGCCCCAGAGGATGTCAAAACCCCCCTTTCCTTCCATAAGGTACCAAAATCATGAACAACACCATGGGCGTAACGTGAATCAGTATAAATAGTAACAGATCTGTCTTTGGCCATTTTACATGTATGCGAAAGTGCCACTAATTCTGCAGCTTGTGCGGAAGTGCCAGGTGGTAATTGTCCAGTTTGTAAAGCTGCAGATGGTGAGCAGACTGACCATGTAGGCTGGAGCTCGCCAATATTATTTCGTAAACAGGACCCATCTACAAAAATAACTAAATCAGGATTAAGCAAAGGAACATCTTGCAAATCCAACCTAGGAGAAAGAACAGTGTTAACTACAAGCACACAGTCATGTGGTTTGCCCTCGTCACTAGTTGGAATCAATGAAGCAGGGTTTATTGGTGGGCAATGTGTAATTTGAAGAGCGGGATTACTTAATAAACTTAACTCATATTTAGTGAGGTGAGCATTAGAAAGATACTGTGTTCTTGTTTTTAAAAGTAATGCTTGCACCGCATGAGGTACTGCTAGTATAGTGGCATGTCATAATGTCTGGTGCTGCCATATCGAGCAAAACAGCAGCATCTGTCACCGCTCAAACAGGGTGGATAGCCAAAAGCAACAGGGTCTAACTGAGTGCTGTAATATGCTATAGGTCAATAGCCTCCCATGCGGGCTTGTGCCAGCAGGCCCAGGGCAGTTTTATTTCTTTCACAACAGAAGAAAACAAAGGGTTTAGAATAATCTGGGTGCCCCAGGGCAGGTGGGTTTATCAGTGCCATTTTAATAGCCTGAAAGGTGTTTTCATGTTCAGGGGACAAAGGCAGAGGGTCTGTGACCTCCTTTTTTAGAAGCTGTAACAGAGGGGCCAAAATTTCCAAATAATTGGGCACCCACTGTCTACAATATCCTGCTATTCTGAGGAATCCCCTGAGTTGTCTCTGAGTTACAGGGTGGGGACAATCTGAATGGAGGTAATTCTACTTGGAAGTATTTGATATGAACCCATAGAAATGATTGTCCCAGGTATTGTACCTTTTCTTGACAGAACTGCAGTTTAGATTTATTTACCTTAAAACCTTGTTCAGCTAAAAATTTTAAAACTAGAAGTGAGTCCTCTATACAAGACTTAGTATCTTGTGAAGCTATAAGAATATCGTCTACATATTGGACCAATACTGAATGTGGTGGTAACTGTAAATCCTGCAGTTGTCTGCATCGCTCTAGAGTATAGGGATGGAGATTCTACATATCCTTGGGGTAGTTGGGTCCAAGTATACTGTTGGCCCTTATAAGTGAATGCAAACAAATACTGACTATCTGAATGTACTGGGACAGAGAAGAAAGCTGATGGGATATCTATAACTGTAAAACCATGTGCTGTAGGTGGTATTAAGCTTAAAATCATAGCTGGGTTTGGTACGATTGGAAAAACAGGTAAGACAGCTTTATTGACCTCTCGCAAGTCTTGCACAAATCTGTAAGCTTGTTTACAGGTTTTCTTACCGGTAGAATTGGAGTATTACATGGACTTGTTATAGGTATTATAATTCCTTGTTGTACCAAGGCAGAAATGACTGGGGCAATACCAGATGTAGCCTCTATCGTCAGAGTACTGTGGTACCCGAGGTAACTTTGCTCTGGATTTTAAGGTTATTTTTACAGGAGTGGCTGAAATCAGAAACCCAACATCATTATCATGAGTGGTCCATAGATGAGAGGGTAATGAATTTATATGCTTATTTTCATTGAGGTCAGACTGCATACACATTGTTTGCAGAGTAACAGTTACATCTAAAGTAGCCAAAATACTATCTTGTTTATCTCAAGGTACTTGTAAATATACACCGTCAGCAGTGCAGAAGATGGTTGCTTCCATTTTACAGAGCAAATCTCTTCCCAATAAATTTAATGGTGCTGAGGGTCCTACTACAAATGCATGATTGTCTTGTAAAGGTCCCAAAGTTACTGGGACTGGGACAGTTTCAGAATATTCAATAGGAATGCCAGAGACACCGACCCCTCTTATGTTGTTGGAGAGGGGGACATTTATTGCTGCTTCAACAGCTAACATAGATTTGGTTGCTCCAGTGTCAATCAAAAATGGGTGCAGTTTATTTTTAACAAGTAACATAACATGTGGTCCATCTTGATCCACAGGGATGAAAGGGCACAACTGCTGTTGTCTTTGTTCAGGGAACCTTCATTGTGATGGCTGCCGATTGGATGGAGTCCAATTAGAATTCCACTGAGGTGACGTATCAGTGAGTGGGGCAGGTTGCTCAGCCAGATATGGACATTCATTTCTCCAATGGCCTACTTGGCCACAATTGAAACACTCCATCTGATTATTATAGCTTTGGGGTGGGGCTGATCGATTTTCCTGCCAGTTTTGCCTATTTTGGTTTCCAGCCCCTTGGCATCCACCTCTCCCTCTTCCCCGTCCTCCCCATCCACACTGCCCGAAGGCAGTACACATCTGAATCTGCGCTTTAACCAATTCTTTTTGTAAATCCTTTTTTTCCTGTGCTAAGTGGTCGGAGAGGTATTGCACTTGTGTGACTAATTCATGCAATTCAAGACTAGGCCAGTTTAAACATACTTCCTTTAGCTTATCTCGTACTTGTGGGCGTAACCCATTTACGAAGGCAGCTGACAAACCGCTCTGTGCCAGCCCTTCGGTGGGTTCTCTGTAACCAGAATAAGCCTCAAAGGCTTCAGTGAGACAATTTAAATACTCATCCACAAGTTCGTCGTCTTTTTGAAGAACTGACTTGATTTTGGACCAGTTGAGTGTGGGTGGAACTATCACTGTAATAGCATCTACTATTCGCTGTCTGACCACTTCAAACCCATTATCTCTTTGTGCATCATGTTTTGAAATTGGAGAAGGGACATTAGCATGGTCCCAAATCCGTTTCATCAGATCAGGTGGTATGGCGTACTGAAGAACTGCCCTGACTTCTTCTATTGTAGGATTTTGTAAACAAATATGTCCCGTCAGCACACGCTGGAACGTAGCTGGATTAGTACGAATAGGCGGTAATGATTTGGTAATGGCTTGAAAATTAACCGCTGACCATGCCCTAGGTAGTACAATGGTCAGTGGTTCCTGTGCACTTCTAGCATGGGCTGGGTTAGGTACTTCCCTCAAAGGTAACAATCAGTCGTTGTCTGACACCTCCGATTCTGAATCTGGATTAAATTTATCTGGCCCAAAATATCCATCCCCACTGTCAACTATGGCGGGGAACTGTCCAAAATGCCTTAGTTGGTGTAAATGTCACTTCCCTTTTCCCTTATAATAGGGTTTAGCTCTAAAATACATTACAGCTTTTGCTTCTTTATGAGTCTTACTACGAGTTTTTGGTCCCTTTTTTCTATCGTGGATCAGATTCACTAGACTGACTGTCCGCAGCTTGTTCTCTCTCTCTAGGGGTGGAATCTTTAGTGGTGGAATCTGGCTGCTGTGTTTCCACTCCTTGTTGAGCAAGGGGGGGCTGATACTGTGGGGGTGCAATTGGTGGTGCAGTCAGTGGTGGGGGGAGCCAGGCATTATCGTCTTCTGACGATTCAGTTATCTGCAATTTAGCTAATTCCTTTACAGGATAAAGCCCCTTAAAGGGTGGGTCCTTCTAGCATTTACCGTTTACTACATCTAAATTACTAGCAGTTTGTTGTAATTCCCTCAATTGCTTTTTTAATTTCTGCTGATTATATTTTAGACTACTAATAACCGAATCCTTCTCTTTCTTTTGCCTCTGTCATCCAATCATTAAATGCTGCCCAGCACAACCCTGGTATTCTTCTCCCTTTTTTCCTTAACCTTCCTTGGAGATTAAGCAAAATATTTTTATTAAAACTACCATTTTCTGGAAAGGTGAGTTTACCATCACCCTCAGTGAGGGCAACCCACTGACTTATAAACATACAACTGTCCCGGGACACACGGAAATACATATAACCAGCTGGTGTACCTCTTTCTGGCTTTTTTATGGTTCTCACACTCGCTCCCATTTTCACACAATAAGCTATACTGTATTACAGATTTAGCTGTGATGTTTTGTAAATGTCATTTTCCCCACTCTCATATTTCCTTTCACTCTTATGTCGCCAGTTTTTCGTTTTAACCCACTCTCATACTGCACAGTCAATAGCCGAAAAAAAATGCATGCCACTTACCTCAAATCAACTGAATGAGAGGAATTATTACCTACCAAAAAGATTTTTAACCTCTACAAACTACTTAAAACTCTACAATATCCCCAGCAACACCTCCTCCTAGGTGGTGATATTCATCCTAACCCTGGCCCCAATGTTAACCATACGATTAACCCATCCAATTTAACAGTACCTATAACTTCTACATTAACTATACCATCTAACTCCCTCTTCATAGCTCACCTTAACATTAGAAGTATTAACAACAAAATCCCCCACCTGCATGCACTCCTTGATGTACACTCATTTGACATTCTATGTCTTACTGAAACTTGGCTAAAACCATCTACCCTAGACCAGGAAATTACCCCTCCTGGCTAAACCATCCTTAGAAATGACCATAAAAACAAAAAAGGTGGAGGAATAGCAATCCTTTATAAATCTAACCTCCACATTTCCACCATTAAAGTGCTTCCTTCATCAGACACCACATCTGAAATCCTAACTACCAAAGTCCAAATCAATAACTCCAAATCTTTCTATCTAATTTGCATGTATCTACCCCCAGGTAATACCAATATTTTTGAGAACCTTCTCAGTCTCCTCTCTACCCAACTACCCCAAGAGACCATTGTACTAGGTGACTTTACCATAGACTGGTAGTTCTCTGAACCCTACCAACCACATAAACCTCTTTGGATTCTCAAAATAAATCACAACTCCTACAAGAATCCACAAACCTAATAACAAATAAGCTACTCTAGACTGGATCCTTATTAATAGCCACCCCGAAGCCTATACTCCAGGAACCATTCCCGACGATATCAGCGACCATATGCTTACCTACATTATTACATATAAGGTCCGCATTTCAACTACTCATAATCTCAAAACCTCTCGCTCAAAAAAATTCTTTAATCCAGACAGCTTCCTAACCGAACTGCAAGCATGCGAATGGTCTCCTCTAACCCATCTAGAACTTGACGAAGCCGTTACCTACTTTAACACTAACTTTCTTCAAATTCTTGACTGCCATGCACCTTATCGCTCTGTTAGATTAAGAACCAAACCTGCCCCATGGCTCACAAAACAAACTAGGCAAAAGATACTCCTTAGAAATAAAATCTGGGCTAAATGGAGAGCTACCAAATTTCCAACAATCCACCTCCACTTTAAACAAATAAGAAATGCCACCAAGAAGGATATTCTTAGAGATAAAAAAGACTTTTACCTTCACCTTCAACAAACCAACCAACAAAACCCACAAAAATTCTGGTCTGGCATAAACAAATTTCTTCGACCAGGCCACACTACCACTCCAGACCCAACTGGTGTCAACCATAACAACTCCAACCAAATCGCTGATTCCTTTAATATCTTCTTCACAGAAGCCATTCAGACCCTGGATAATTCTTTACCACCCATTAATACATTCCAACCAAATACCTGCAATACTTCATTACCTACCTTTTGAATACAACCTGTATCTACATCCCTCATCTGTAAACTACTTCAAAAATTGAAACCTTGCACCCCTTCTGCTGACCTTCTCCCATCTGAATACCTGCAAATAGTCGCAAAAGCCATAGACTTTCCCATCTCTATCCTTATTAACAGAACTATCTCAGAAGGCAAAATCCCTGCTTTATGGAAGATATCTCACATCATCCCTTTACACAAAGGTGGACATTCTACAGAACTTTCTAACTTCCGCCCTATTGCTTTACTCTCCCCATTAGCTAAGATAATGAAAAAATGTATTCGCAAACAACAACTTAACCACCTACTACAAAATAACCTAGCAAACTGCCAACATGGCTTTAGGCCATTCCATAGCACCTCAACTGCCCTCTTATCCTTCACTGACTCTATATATAAAAATCGTAACAATAACTCTTTTTCCTCTGCAATATTTATTGACCTGTCAAAAGCCTTTGATATGGTTAACCATAACTAACTTCTCAACAAACTAAAGGCCCTTTCTCCTGATCATCAAGCTTTAAAATGGTATAAATCCTATCTAGAAAATAGACAGCAAGCAGTACTCTGGCATAATAATCTGTCTTCACTACTACCAGTTAATACTGGTGTACCCCAGGGCTCTATCTTAGGTCCCCTACTCTTTTCCTTATTTATTAACAATTTACACACAAACATAGCTCAAGCCGCCTGCATTCAATCTGCTGATGACTCCACCTTAATCTGTACAGCCAAGGATATAGCCTCCCTCCATTCCATTACGCAAACTGTTTTTCAAAATGTTGAAAACTGGTTTCTGCAACACTGCCTCCTCCTTAATCCCCCCCACAAAAAAAAAAACTACTACTATTTACTCCAACTCATAAATCAGACAATCCTTTCTTCTCTATAACCTCTAACAATGGCACCATCATTACCCCTGATACTTCAACCCGCCTACTAGGTGTAACAATTGATAATCGTCTCAGCTATGATGAACACAAACTCCACCATAAAATCTGTTAACAAAAAAAACTGGGCACCCTCTATAGAGTCAAACCCTTCCTTACCCCTTCTGCTAGGATAACTATCGCCCAAACCTACCTCATTTCCACCCTTTTCTATGCCTCTATTATATATACTAACCTATCCAAGAACAACCTCTCTAAACTCTCCACATGCTACAAAAGTATAGCTAGATTCACCACCAGCTCCCCCTTTAAAACTCACCACTGCCTTAACCTCAAACAACTAGGATGGCTAGAATTGCAAAACCATATACTCTGTCAACAATTACTTATGACTCATAAGATCCTATATTATCCTAACAACACCCGTATCCTCACTAACCTAATTACACCATATACTAATCTACCTACACTACGCTCTGCTACTAAGCTTCTAGTTTCCTCAAAGCTAATAACAAAGCTGGCAATTCTCTTTTCTCAAACACTGCAGGAAAAATCTGGAATCAGCTTCCTTCTGAACTATCTACCCTTGCTTCTATTTCTCTCTTTAAAAAACATCTTAAAGAACATCTGAAAACTCACTGGCTCTGTCCATGTGCTAACCCAGACTGACATCTTTCTACTTCTTGCTCTTACCCCTATTCTTACTCCTATAACCTATGCCTCCAAATCAAGAAACTATTCTTTCTTTGTAATATGAGATTAACATAAATATCCTTTTCCCTTATCTGAGACTTCCTCATACCTATTAGTGCATTTTATGTATAACTGTTTAAAATAATGTTGTACTAAAAACTTTAATAGATTATACATTTATTATGATAACTGATTTTAGACCAATGTAACCATGTATTGTGATTATTCTCTATGTTTTTTTTTATGCTTTATTAACTTTGTCATTGTTTTTTGCTTGGAGCTTTTCTCCCCGGGCCTCTACTGAAAATGGACATATATCCAGCTAGACTAGCCCGGTTAACAAATGTAAAAATAAAAATAAATAAAAATATTACATTTCTATAAAATTATCAATACCAAATTTTAAAGCAGGCAAGTACAGGAAATGAAAGAAACACTGCCAGAACAGAAAATTCTGTCATGGGCTCTTTCACTAGCAGTATTTCGTTCAATCCCCAACTGCCGCAGCTGTTGTCAATTCAGATCCAAGTAAAGGGCACTAATTGTTGCATTTTACCTTAAATGAAGACAAGACACTTATTCCTCTCTTTCAATGGTATTTATTACACACATGTTTGAGCCTCATGGAAAGTACCAGGGAGACTCCCCGAACAAAGGAATGCATACGCTTATATGCTGGTGATACTGCTGACAGAACAAAAATATAAACTAGACCAATTAAATTAGTACAAAAGACAATTAACCAATCAGTGGTTTACCCATAGGCTTAAAGCAGTTCACATTACTACATCTCTAGGCAGAGAAAGAAAATCGGATACACTTCCATATAAGGCACATTTTCTGCTTTCAAGCAGGCTCCTGTTTTTCAGTACTTTCCCACTATTCACAGTTTACTCAAGAGTTTGCAGTACAAAGTTCATCTCAATACATACAGATTGTCACATACTCAATTTCCTTAAGCACATACTTTGGCCATTCGTATTCTACATGTTTCCAAAAAAATTGCTTTGAGGTTGAATATAAGGATCCCTTCCAGATGTTTTGACAGTTCTAGCTACAAGTTTAAAAAGTTAATCGATGCCAAATAGTTGCATTTGATATTGTGTAGTTGAAGGCCCTAATCAAAGTGTCAGTGTAAGCTGAAGTCACCAGGAGTACACATTAATGGTTATTATTGCTCACGACATAGAAAAGTGTATATTCTGTGGTGACTTTTGGTAAATTGAGAGGATACAACATTCAATAAAAACTAATTATTTAGCTAGAATGATTCCAAAGGAGATATTGATGATGCTTACAGAGAAAGTTAAGGGAAACTGGAGACTAAGATGCGAGCAGACTAAGGTATCCTTAGTAATAAATGCAATACTGTCTGCACTTTTGTGAGTTTCATCATTTTATCAGCTTGTAGGTGTTATAACCTGGTCTATATCATTTAATTGAAATATGTATTCATCAAATATGTATTAATTGAATGCTAAACAGTGAAAATCATTTCAGTGAACCTTGAACTTTTTCCCAGGGTTAGGGAGCACTTGGCCATCACCACAACTTTGCCCTTTTCCCCATTGTAGTGTGATCCCAGAGTTGGTATATATAGTTAGGGGAGTGTGGGCAGTGCAGCCCCAACTTTGGTGGGTTTGATTTAATGTGGAACGTGTTCTGGATTGCTAGTGGGTGAGGGGTTCATAACCCTGGAAAAAAGTCAGAGGTTTGCTGAAATGTTTTTCACTCTTTAGTGTTCAATTAATACATAGTCGATGAATATGTATTTCACTAATGTGATATAGACCTGTTATAACCTTGAGAATAAATTGTGGGTCTTATGCATGGTTTAGAATTATTAATATAAAGTGTCAGTCATTAAGTAAACAAAACTCAAAGGGATGCCGCACTTTTATAATTTATTGCGGATGTTTTTAATGTATTTATCCTATTAATAGTATTAATGCAAGCTATAAAACAAGTTGATGTAAATAATTGTATTGGTTTACACTTTCACTGATCTGCAACTCAATGAAAAAAAATAGAAAATACTGAGCACTCATGAAGACTCCTGACTTCACTGCTTGTAAGTAAGTTCTACTCAGGGTCAGTGGGAGAGGGAGTTCAATTTAATGCACCCTTGTCCAAGTTGGTAGGTTGTATTTGATCATTTCAGCTTATTGCATTCAAGAGTCAATGAAAGGAGACTATGAACACTGTGAACAATTTTGATTGGGGGGTGATATGGGAGCAAGGTTTAAGTACATTCATGCCCAAAACACTCATCTAAAATTCCTTCTCCTCCATAGAAACTTTGCTTGACAACTCAAATCTTCACCTAAATCCCCCCAAAAACAAACTGCTACTGTTTATTCAAGACCAATAGAGAAATGATATCTCACACCAAACTATTAGGTGTGATTATAGACAACCACCTGAAATTTGATCGCCACCTTCGGTATGCCATGGAAAAGACACATCAAAAGCTAAGCTGTGTCACTGTGGTAAAATACTACTGTACTGACTGCCAGACAAACCAGAGCCACTTATTTTCTACCCCCCCCCCTATTATATGCATTTCCTAGCCTAACTAATCTCAAATCCATTCTATCTGCCAAATTAGAACAATGCTACAATAAAGTAGCCACATTTGCAACTAATCAACAATATACATGACTTCACTGCTTCTCTCTAAAACAACTAAACTGGTTCAAATTAAATAGTTTTCTATTGTACACACAGTTAATTTCAACCTTCAAACTACTGCACAACACTGAAAAATCCAATTTATTCGCTTTGTTATTCCACCTTACAATACTAAGAGATATCTGCATTCCACTGACAAATCCTTACTGTCCATAACTAAACCTGACAACAATGCAGGATATTCACTGTATTCACAGTGCATTGTTAATAGCTAGAATGCCATCATACTCAATTTAGGAGCAATCTGCAAACTGAAAGACTTTAAATACCGGCTGAACCCAAGAAGGATAGATAAATGAATATGCGCCTGCACCGCCCTTGGTTAAACTGGTACTAATATAGATATGCATTCATGACATAACTTTCTGCTGCACAAAATGTAGTGTGCTATATTATCACAATTAGACCCTTCTCTATCATCTCATCTCCTTTATCTTCCTTGCACTTCCCTCCTCCATCCTTTTTTTTTTTTTTGGGCTGCCCTGACACTTTGCCTTAGCGTGCATTACTTGCACATTAACATCCTGCTAGAGAACATTTGTTCTCTAGTCAAGAGTGGTGATATACAGGTTGCCCATTTTCTAATTGAAAGTGTGTGTTCAGACTTCTCTGCTTCAAGAGTAAAACCTTGCTACTGGGCACGTGTTGCATTTGAACTGCAACTACATATTTAACATATATGACCTGTATCCTTCTTTGGCCTCAGAATGCACTGAAAATTTCTACAGACATGTTTTAAGAGGTCAACACCTAAGGCCATTAACCTTGATAAGCAGTCTCTGTAGTTCTTCATTTATAAACTGCATAAAATGCACGCACTCAAGGCACTCCTCAGTATGGAGAAAATTGATATATGTTCAGTAACAGAAACCTGGTTTAAAGCTTCAAAGAGCATCCCAGCACTAGCAGGCTACAACTCATACCATATATTTCGGCCACAGAACCTGGACCAAAATACAAAACATGGCGGCATATCCATATTAATCAAGGATACCCACACCTCCAGGTTAGTGGCATAGCACAATGCTTCAGAGATCATCCACATGCAACTAACAACGGGCAAAACTGCAATTCAAATTGTAGCTTGCTACAGATCACCCACCATGTCCCAGGACCCCATTCCACATTTCTGGAAACACTGGGAAATATAAAGGTCCTATCAAACACCCTAATATCGAGCGATTTCAATTACCCAAACATTACTTGGGAGAACTACTCAAGTACTAACTCCCTTGCCCAACATTTCCTAGAATTTATAAACTCAAATGCCCTGGATCAACTGGTCAACACTCCCACCAGAGGTGACAACATATTGGACCTGGTCATCACCAACATGGCTCCACACCAGAGGACAACCCCTCAGTGGTTAGATCGGATCATAAACAAATCACTTTGGATATCCACATTCCGCCCCCACCCCCCAGACAAGGAAACCACTGTGAAAAACTTTTCAAAAGCAAACTTCACGTTACATAAGACCGAGGTGGAAAGTTTCAAAGCCCCCATGCTACAGGATAACATTGTCCAAGCTGCAAAATCCTTTACTAATGCATTCTACGGGCACCTACAAGAATGCAAGGATCGTGCTATCCCAAGCAAAACCAAGACTCACTCCGCCAAGAAAAGGAAACCAGTCTGGTGGACTCCTGCCATAAACAAGCTATACAATAGAAGGAGGAAACTAGTACAGAAAAGAGTAAAATCCCAAGAAGGGAAGACATCCCTGATCAGTATCAGCAAGAATCTACGATCCCTCATAAAATCATCCAAGACGAGTTTCGAAGAAAAATTGCCAAGGACTCCAAAGATAACCACAAGGCATTGTTTAGCTATGTCAAGAATCTAAGTGGCAATGCTCAGATCTGCTCGGAGTTAGTGCAGAATGGTACAAAATACACTGAACTGACCGATATTGCCAACATCCTGGCAGACAGGTTCAGTGCAAACTTCATCCCCCTCTCACCCCCAAAAGGGCCCATAATCATACCAGAAGAATGTAGAGCTCCTGAAATCAGAGGCACTCAGGTTAAAACAGCCCTCTCCAAAGCCAAAAACACAGCATCAATGGGACCAGATGGTGTCCCAGGCTGTGTCCTACACGAGCTCAAAGATGAACTAACCCCTCACCTAAACACACTGTTCAAACTCAGCCTCTCCACAGGTTACATAGCCATAGAGTGGCGCACAGCAATGGTTATTCCACTCCACAAAGGTGGAGCCACAACAGACCTCAGGAACTATCGCCCTATAAGCCTGACTATCTTGGTCTGCAAGGCGATGGATTGCATCATCATGGAGCTCATTAACAGAGACATTGGAAACCTCCAAACACTGGACCCTACCCAATTCAGCATTGTTAAGGGCAGATCAGGCCTCCTAAACCTGGTGGACTTCTTTGAGACAGTTACCAAGGCTATAGACGAAGGAAAGGTGGTACACACAGCCTACCTAGACCTCGCAATGGCCTTTGACACCATTCCCCATTCTGGTATTATAGACAAGCTCACCAGCCTGAACATAAACCCCTACGTCACAAGATGGGTTACCAACTGGCTCATGGACAGAACCCACATGGTAAGAGTTGTGGGAGCTAGGTCTGACTCTAAACCGGTTACAAGTGGCATTCCCCAGGGCTCAGTCCTAGGACCCCTCCTGTTCTGCATGTACTTCTCAGAGGTACAGGCAACCACAGGAGGACTATGGCTGACCAGGTTCACAGATGACTGCAAACTAGGGGCTATAATTGACTCTCCGGCTGACACAGA
This sequence comes from Protopterus annectens, assembly GCF_019279795.1. NCBI lineage: Eukaryota > Metazoa > Chordata > Ceratodontiformes > Protopteridae > Protopterus > Protopterus annectens. Next base: position 1,186,405,040 of record NC_056725.1, on the reverse strand, counting down.
CATCCTCTAAAAGGGTCTCACTGAGACTGACACCTGGTGTCAAAATCATGGCTTCAAGCTAAATGCCAAAAAGTGCATAGTCATCCCCTTTGGAAAAAACAAAGTACCCACAAACTACCACATAGGTGGTAGTCCCCTAAATATGGAAGACGTAATAAGGGATCTGGGGACCCAAGTAGATAGTAAACTCTCCTTTGATTGCCAAATTGGTTAGAAAATCCTTCTACGTGGCACACCTTATCACAAAAGGGTTCGAATCCAGATCAAAAGAGGTCACTGTGCCCCTCTACTCATCTCTCATCAGACCCATCACAGAGTACAATGCTCCATTTGGGATGCATCTTACAAGACACCTGCAACAGCTGGAAAGACCATAGATGTACCTCCCCAAAAGGATCACTGGCCTCAAACAGATGCCCTATGCAGCTCAACTGAAGAAACTCCAGCTGTACTTGGTTGCATACAGCCTACTCAGAGGTGATCCCTACCTGACATACAAGGCCATGTCCAACCCATAACTGATCGACATGCTCCACTTAAAGAAAAGCTTATCTCCTTGAGCCACATGCTCTAGGGATCTAAACCTCACTACAACAATAAATAGGGTGTGCTGGAGGGATAGATTCCTGTCACAGAGACTTCCCATGCCTTGGAACAAGATTTCAATCTACATTAGGCAGAGCTCCTCGCTAACACTCTTCAAGAGAAACCTTGACGAATGGATGGGAAACAAAGTTTACCCCAGGGATCACTTCAGTGGCTCTGCTGGACAGAGGAACAGGGAACTAATCTAAGGGGGCAGCGAAAGCCAACACATTCTGGCTAGGCTTATAAATGCCTTTGGGCAGATAGCCTAGTACTACCTATGAACCTATGAATCTATGAACCTATACACAGTATCAAGCACTTCTTTTTAGAAAACATTGATATACTGCTTACTAAGATAATAATGTTGTAGTTCTTGGACTCCGTTTCTCTTAACATGGCATAAAGGCAAAATTGTTGCATTCTTCCAGACAATTAGCGCAAAACAGTGTTTATAGACAGTACAAAAAAGAAAAAAAGAAAACATTTTATCATTTATAGTCTATTGTCTTTTATTGCTGGGTCCTGATCTGGATTACTAGCCTTCTTACTTATTTCAGAATAGAATTCTCCATTTTGTTTTTCTGTGAATAAGATCTGTCTTCTTGTATGACTTTTCCGATTAATAGATTTCATTTCCAAATATGGATTCAAAGTGTTTTTAAACAAACTAAACATTAATGACTTTAATCTCTCTTTACAGGTCAGAGATTATACATTCATTTCTGACACATTTGACATTTTTAATATATAGAATGACAGGATTTCTACTGTCCTTCATTTACTGAACAAGTTTAATTTGAATCCCTCTGTTTCCTTATTTCCTTGTACCAGGTTTCACAATTATTGTGTAGCATAAATGCATCATATTTTTTTCATGTATTTGTTTTTCTTTTACCTTTTATTTGTTTGGATATTTTTTTACGTATTTGTTAACCTATTTAACCTACTAGGCACAAGTTATTCTTTTCAGGGGCAACACAAATTGCAATGCCTAATTATGTGATTTTCTCATTATCACAGAGAAGGTAAACGGATACTGAGTTCATTTCTAGTATAGCATACATCAGAAATTTTAACATTATTTTATACAAGTGAACCCTGAGAATACCATATATGAATTATCAAGTAATTTACTAAAAAAAACAAAAAAAAAACTGAAACTAGAGATATATAGTTATTTTTTTAGTTCCCTATCCTAGATTAACATCATCTGCTCATTTGCTCTGTCTTGACTCATGTTTTTTCCCTGATATCATCTGATGGGGTCTATATTACCAAATTGAAAAACCCTTTACACGAATACCTAAACGTCAACACCTATAACGTGAACCGCGAAAATCTCAAACGCACTAAACAGCAAAAAATAAAATGAACTGTCATAGTCGGCCAACCCCCACCACCAGCTACATACTACCTACCCAAACAAAATAAATAAACCACATACATACACTAACTAAACCCTACTTCTAACCTAAAGTAAAGCACCAAAACCCTACTTCTAACCCTACACTAAACCCCACATACACAACTAACTGTGCACTATCCTTAACCCCTCCCTAACCCTAAGGTCTGTAACTACCGCACATGTCTCCTACAGACATACAGCCAAAAAAATAAATAATACACATACATACATTTAACAAAACCCTACTTCCAACAGTACACTAAACCCCACATACACAACTATCCATGCACTATCCTTAACCCCTCCCTAACCGTAAGGTCCATAACTACCGCACACTTCCCCTACAGACATACACCCCAAAAAAATAAATAATACACATGAATACAGTTAAATAAATCCCTACTTCTAACACTACACTAAATCTTACATACATTACCTATCTATTCACTTACCTTAACCCCCATCCTAACCCTAAAGTCTTATCTATCACACACTTACCTTACGGAGCTATACTGCAGATGGGCTAACCATTACACGTCGACATTTCAATTTTCGCTATTTTGGACGTTCAGCATTTCCATCTTTCGTGCAATACGTGTTGCTCTTTTAGTATTCGCAATTATGGTTTTTCTATCTGGTAATAGGAACCCCATCTGATGGTAGGGAAAGGGTCAGGGAATAGTGGTGTCTATCTTCTATAATCCTCACAGTGCAGGCCATCACTGACAGTTGTGGAGATGATGCAGAATGGTGCTAGTGGCTGTCAGCATAACATATGTTAGCAACAGAAATTTTATTAAACTCTACTCCAACAGAATGTTGACATTCCCCTTGTAAAATGGGAGATTAATGAGGTAAAGCCTGTGAAGACATGCACAACCTGGGCCCTTAGCATCTACACCTTCTTGGTTCAGCCAAGAGTACAATCTAGTGAACTGTCCTGAGTTTCTGCCTTCAGCAGGGCTCAATGGGATATCCACGATTAAAGCCACATAGCCTACACCAGGAATGAGCTTGTTTTTCCCCTCTGCTACCTCCACCCAGTGCCTGAGCTACTAATCCAGTTTAGATTGCATGAGCCATAGTTAGGGTTCCTGCCCTTTATGTCACTATAGTTGGCTGATGGATTCCTAACTTTAGATTAAAGCATAGCACATCAGTCTGTTTATTATTACTCAGAGAGTGCTGAGCGTCCATATTGGTGACTCTCCTTGATAACATAAAAACAGAAAATCAAGGAAAAACACTGCTAAATATGTACAGCTGTACCACATGGCATCAACAGCATTAAAGGTGAAGTAGAAACTTGCAGGGGAACCTGCTGGCAAGTTGGCTTCCATAATGGATCTGAGCACTATCAGCAGTGTGTCATACTGTGGGACTAAATCTATGAATATGTTTTTTTTTTTTTAACTTGAAGTGCAGACCCTTTTACTTTGATATTGCAATCACATATTATTTTAATATTTCAGCTATTTTGTACTTACTGATTTGTATTTATTATTTTTATTACATATTTGTGCCACACCAAAATGTATTGATCCCGATGCAAAACTAGTCAAGCAAAACCAGTCAGGCTAAGCCTTTTGCACTCTGTCTCCTCAATATTCTGCCTTTTCTATTGTGGAGAGTTACCAATATGGACATTCAGTACTCCCTGAGCATTAAAAAGCAGATTGAAGTATTGTGCTTTGATCTAACGTTAGGCATATTTTTAGCTATGTTATATTTATTTATTTACTAATATATGTGTATACATCTATATCTACCCATATATATATATATATATATATATATATATATATATATATGTATATGTATATATATATATATATACACTGTGGTATAAATGGGCCATTGTGTGTTAAAAGAGAAGGTGATCTGTAGTCTGAATAATCCAGTGAAAATTATCCAGCATTTCCATACTGACCTATGACAAACCACTTGATACAACAGAATGTCATAGTCCTCAAGAATTTTACTTGAGGAAGAATGCACCTTCACCCACCATTCACGGTGTCTGAAGTTAAGTCAGTAGTCCAAAAGCAAACTCTTGGGAGTCATTATCATTCATAAATATAAAGACAAAAGCCCTGAAAGGGAACTCTCAAAATTAAAACGTCCTACTAATCTTCGGATAACTGTGGTAAAATATCTTTAAGTTAACTAAGCAGTTCTGTCCAAACTGTCTGAACATTTTCATAGTCCCATAACTTATGTCATATGTCAGATATATTATCTATAAACCCTCATCCTTTCCATTTCACTCAAGATTTAACTTCCCTTGTTACAATCTGAAAAGTAAACATACCTCTTTTGATGTATCTTTTTCGTCTAAAATTAAACTTTTCTTATTTGAATATGGTGAAAGTTACTCAGGGGCCATGCTCCTTTATCTGGATTATTTACTTTTCTCCATTGGCAAAAATTAGGTCCATAGCTCGTTGTATTTTGGGTCCTTCTGTGAAAGATGGCAGTCTGAACAAGTTTGCTGTCCTTAAAAATTTTATAAAAGCATTTCAGCCAGCCTAGCTTACTTTTTGTACTCATTGTTAGGACAATATGGGTCAAGTGAAATTGTCTTAAATTCACACAGTAATGGTTTATAGGACCAATAAACAGTAAGTTAGCATATCTGTGACATGTACTCAACTGTTTGGAATCCATAGAGCTAAGAAATGTTAATACTGCCAATTAAGTTCATTTTTTTTCCAATAATTTTTATTTTTGTTTTACATTTGCAAAAAACCATAACCATTCCATATTTACAAAATGACCATATTTGCATGCTATACATTGTGGATAAAGTAGAAATATGTAGGTCATACAACATACCTAATTACAATATAAACAATCATGCGTTCCCAATTAATGTCATTAGTCTAAAAACAGCACATACAAAAATGATACTTCATCCATAGTTAAGCTGTGTACTCATGGGAATACTTTCAGTTCATAGGAAATGGTGTACCTGGTGCTTTATGCTAATAAGATGTTAAAGGACTGTTCCCAGATTGCTCAGGCTTTCATATTTTTGTTTCTTTTGTCCAATACTATTTTATGTGCTAGTAGATGTTTAATAGCAGATTTCTTGAATTCCTCCCAAGAGATACTTACAGGATCTAACCATTTGCGAGCTATATATAGCTTCATTAATAAGAAAATCGTTATAAGTGGGTTAGCTTGTTTTCCTGAGATGTTGGCCGGGAGGATGTGTAAAAGAATAAATTCCCATGTTAGTGTTGATGCTTGATACTCCATTTTTTGCAGTTGCAACTTAAGGGAATTCCAAAGCTTGAAAACGCATTTACAACTCCAGAATATATGTATTAGGTCTGCAATCTAGTCTTTACAGTGTGGACAGTATGGGGACTTAGTTGCATTGAATTTGTGAAGAATTGCTGGGGTGAAATAAGCATTATTATTAATCATGAGTTGTGTGTAAGAGTTTTTTAAGTGGAATAGTTTTCAATGTTAAGTTGACTGCCTTTTCTATTTGCTGGTCATCCATATCAGGTTTTAATTTTCTCCAGTAATTAGAGAAGAGAAGGTCTTTCTGGAATTTGATTTCCCCTATCATTTTGTATGAGTTTGTTATTGCTTTCCTTGACATTAACATAGTCTTCCAAAGTAGGGTACAGTTTTAGATGTCACTTTCGTGTATGGTAAGGTTTTGGAGGTAACTGGAACACACCTCTTTGATTTGTCCTAAAATTATTATATATACTTTAGGTAAGTTTAGATTACTTCTTAATTCATGAATTGTGCTATTGAGGAATGGGTAGATATCTTGGATTCCCTTATGTTTTAACCGAGGGAAGGAGACTAGGTTTAGCATCTTGTTTATTTTTAAGTTAGGATTTTTATGGAGGGGTTGTAGTATTAACATAGCTTGTCCAACGTTTAAGGAGTGAAAAAGTTTTTGTGTTATATTTATGGAATGTTTTAGAGGCATTATTATGTTATAGGCTTGTAAATCTTTTTTATTTAAGAAGGTAAGTGCTTTGGGATTGATGTCTAGTGTTTTTATGTACCTATAGTATATTGCTACCCAGGCCGGTGAACCAGTCTTTGCCGAGGGGTCATACTCTGCTATTCTCAGTATTCTATTAGTGTCGATAATAGAGTAGTAGGTTTGAAATCTGGCAAGTACAGAACCCCTTTGTTCTTGGGAAGTGTTAGTTTTTGATAGGAGATTCTGGTCGTTTTAGGTTCCCATACACGTTTTGCTAGAAAGGTATGAATTTGTTTGAAGAAGTTATTATGTATAGTTATCTGTGATGTCATAAATATATATATTAATCTAGGTAGTATGTTCATTTTAATTATTGATACTTTAGACAAAAGTGGTAGCTTAAGGTTATTCCATCTTGTACAATCTTGTGTTATGTTTTGCCATTTAAGAGTTACGTTACGTTGGTAGAATTCCATGTTACTCTGAAAGAAAGCAATCCCCAGGTATTTGGTTTCTTCTTTTATTTTTATTTTGTTTAAGAGAGGTATTAGGGAGATTAGTCTAGGTGGCCTTAAGGGAAATATATTAGTTTTATTAAGGTTTAATTTGTAGTTATACAATTATTGTTCAATTGTGTTTATTATTTTGATCATGTCTGAACTTGGTGTAGTAAAGTATATGTATAAATTGTCTGCAAATGCTGAGAGATAAATTTTGAAGTTATGTATTGACAGGGAATTATGATATGTATTTTTTTAATATATAGAAATAGGGGTTCTAGGTAAAGGTTGAAAAGAAAGGGTGATAACAGGCAGCCTTGTCTTGTTCCATTTTTTATCAAAATTCTGTTTGACCATGCTTTGTTTATATATAGGGATGTATATGGATTACTATAGAGAATTTGAATAATCTGTATAAAATTTTTAGGTATGTCAAAGTGAGGGAACATTTGCAGCAAGAATTCAAGATTGACCCTATCAAAAGCCTTGTGGGCATCTACTACCATTGTGAAGATGTTGGTATTTCTCTGATTTGCAAAGGATATTAAAGCTTCTAATGTTAGTGTGTTGTCACTAGTTTGTCTACATGGGGTAAACCCAGATTGTTCTGGAGAAATGATTTTTTCTATCAGATTTTTAATTCTGTTTGTGACCATTAAGTTCATTTTCATCCATGATACAACTGCTTTTCAAATTATCCTCATGAACTTGAAAAGCTTTTTGATTTTTGTCATTGTTTAGGAAAATATCTGATCTACCCTCTGACCTAGTCTTTCCACAGCTAAGAAGAGCACAATGCCCTTCTGCTTCAGTTCCTCATTCTACAGCATTAAGCTAGACTTTAATTAAAGCCACAGTGTTTATCTGTTATCATTGTTTCGGCCACATTAATAACTAGCATCCTAATTCCTGCTTGTAGTGAGTGCATCCAATCCCTCTCAAAGATATGACGATTGATGACAAAACTAGTCTAGGTTTCAGTGTTGCTAGCTTTGTCCAAGATGGAAAAGTTTTTTTTTTTCTTTTTAGTAGGTACTGGTTCTGACTTTTAGTTAATTTTTTTTCTTGAAATATAACAATGAAAGAGACTTCAGTATTAACAGCTCATTGCTCCCAGTTCACTAAAGAGATCAGAAAATATAGCCCTAGCTCTTGCTCAAAGTAAACAATGCACTGTTAATCTATGTCTTGTTTGTCTGATACTATAATTCATGGGATACATTGTAAAATCTTCCACGTAAAGCATTATTTTAGACAAATGAATCCTAAGAATCTACCTGGGCAATACGTTACTGTTGTTTTTTTTCTTTGTGCTGGCTTGTGTACAGCACGGGCAAGTATAACATATAACTTTAGTCAGAAGAATGTACCTGTAGGGGCTAACCACATGAAAACAAATATATGAAAATCAAAACAAGATCAAAGCAAATTGGAATGAAAAAAATAAATAAATCTATAAAATGATATGCCACCTAGTAGTGAAATGTGGTAAATAATATTATTGACAAGTTCAGTATTGTAGCATGAACCTGAAAGAAGAGTGCATCGTATTTTCTTTCTCACTTTCAATTTCTGAAATATCTATTTTATATTCAGCACTACAATGACAAATGTTGTCTTTCCTTAATCATTTTAAAATGCTGCGTGTTGTTCCCCAGGATTATAAGCTGCAACAGCTCCACTCTGTCAATCTGTTTTATTTCATCTGTATGTGCTGAGTGTACCATGCACACAGCAGTACCTGCAGAATATATTAATTACAACATACCCAACACAGCAAATAAAAATGTAGGCTTCTTGAAAAATTAAGATCATGTTGTTTTTCTATAATCTTTTTTCCCATCATTTTAAAATCTTACAAAGGTTCATTTGTAAGTACTCAGCTAGCTGCCCTGGTGGGACATTTTAAGCCTAAACAGTTTTTGTTTTTGTTCTCAGATTAACCTATCCCATTTGGTTAGAGAGTGGTGTTACCCATCTCATGGTTGATAATTACATATTATCATTAATGAGAATAACTGGGATCATACCATAGGTAACTTGGGGGGACCCATGCATGGGATAAAGTGGATAGTGCAATACACAACAAGGGAAACTTGAATTACATAATAAAGTGGCAGGAGAAGCTTAAAGAGGAAATCATTGTTAGATATGAGTACATTAGTGTATAAAACAGAAGGAATTAAATGTATTGTTAACTATAGAGATAATCCTGTCCACTTTGGGACAAATGTGCATAATAAAAAGAAAATGCTGACCAAAGACATGAGGGATGCAACTACAGTGTCACAAAGGGAGTAAATGTGATGCATGTAAAATTAATTTAAACTGCAGAGTTGATTCATCAGCAAGAATATTAGATACATTAGGGGATACTGCATATACTGCAGATCATTTGTGTATCCAGAAAGTTGTATGTTGTAACCAAACTTTGGTATAGTTCTTACCTATCATGTAAAACAATTTTACTGAAACGTAAAGCTGTTGCCCTATGCAGTTCAGAAATGGACTTTTAATTATCATTTCTTACATTTGTAACCACAGTTAGGCTATTAAAATTTGTCTTGGCAAAGCATGTATTATAAATTAATGTAAATTATACAATAGTTCATACAGTTGTAAAATATAAGTACACATTTTCCACTATGCATTTCCTGAGACATGCTCAGAAAAATGTACTTGCATGATAACATTGAGAATGTCTAACTATACCCATGTTGCACATGTATAGAACTATTCTGTCACTGTGATGTATACTGTGTGAGTGAGCAAAGGTAATAAATTGCATCCCCGTGATTGTTGTTAGAACATGCATACATACAGGTTAAAGAATAATAAGCCTATCAGAGCCTTATGTGTACAAAGGAGACAACAATTAAGTTGTTTTGACAATGTACACATCTGTAACAATGGGGAATTACTGTGATAAATCACAAACACCTATGCAGTCATTCAAATAATAGCATTAATTAATGAACAAAAATTGTGGCTGCAACATGCATGTTTGTGAATAGCAGAAATTTTGTGACTGTCCATACATGCTGTGTATGTATGCAGCAAAAATCCAGAAGGACAAAACATAACACTAAACTGTCACTTTGACCTGGATATCAACAGAATAATTATGTGATATACATAGTAACATTTGTCTAACTATAGCAGATGTGAGATGTGTATGTATTTGCAAAATTAAGAATGTGGTCATGTGATATAAGTGAATATGCACATAAATCAAGGTACAACTCACGTACTTAGCCTGTTGACAAATGGGTTATATGTGTAGGAATGTCATCATGTATACAACTATGTATAAGATGCATATATGTCTATAATAGAAATGGATAGGTAGCCCATAAAAGCCTCAGGCCAAACAAAATTACATGCCGGTTAAATAGTATTATGACATCAGCTACTGGAGAAATGTATCAGATGTCAGGCTATAATTATCTGAGTATGATACATTCCTGGTAGAGTAAGCAATGCTATAATGTGGGTTCTTCCTTCTGCAATTGCCACACCATACACATTGAAATAAAAAAGTCTTTCAAAGTATACATGTGAATGCTATACACCATCATGTTATTCCTGTCATTTAGCTCTGAAGTGAGCCTTGTTAAACACATTAGCAATGCCCGTATGATAATACAGCAACATAAATCACACCTAGGTGAAACATTAACATGTATAACTAATTGATCTGTTGATGATTTACATTGCATATACACCAACTGTACAATGACCATTGCCAAATGTTATCCTCCATGTGTAAGTCAATAACTCCACTGTGTGGAGAGTGGCAAAGACCACCTTCCAGAGTCCAATTATTTTACATTTTGGCAAAAAGGACAAATTATAACACCTATCTCATAATATTAAGTACTTAATATATTTGTACTAAATGGAGTGCACCTATGACATCATTATACTGGGCATGCTCATTAGGAAGTACAGCAGAGACTACTATAACATCAAGTACCCAACACAACCACAAGAAGGCATCATAGCACATGGCCACTAACATTTTGTATTGAATTTTCTGCATGGCGCACATTTAGGGTTGCCACCTTTCATTGTGGCTAAAACTGGAGAAAGACCACGCCCCTCACATCACCATTAACCCTGTCCATTTCTGCCCCCTTACCATCCACGTTATGCCGATATTGTGATGTCTTCATGATATCAGATGATGGGAAACTCCCTCTTTTTCTGTTCCTGATGCCTGCTTTCTGCTGATTTACTATACCTTTCCATAAAAAAGATTAGAAAATCTGACAATTTAACAAACTCTGATAGTCTGTTTCTTTTTGAAACAGAATACCAGAGACTGTACAGTGTTTTCCAGGCTACCAGACAATTGGTTTGATTTCTGGGCAGTTTGGAAAAAAATGGAGAAGTGGAAACCCTACACACATTAAGAAATTACAAATAACTCTTCATTTCCTGTAAAGGCCTATATTGTGAACATAATAATAAAATAATTATGCAAAGGTTACATTAAGTCATGCAATACAGATTGTTATTTTGAGGAAGTAAATAATACCTGTGAGCATTCACTAACATAATCAGCAGTTACATATAGCTAGACTCGAATACACATGGCTGAGGTCACACCTGAGAGAGAGGTGCATCAGCCATTTTTGCCACAGAAAAAAACATATCTGATATATCTTGAAGAAACACCTGAAAGGGTTAACATTAGTATCCTTTTGGAATGGTTATGGCTCACCTAACATTAAGTCTGACACATAAAAAAAGTTGCAGTCTTACTGTGCCATATCTCCAGTTTTTGGTAAAGCTGCTCCTGTGTATAACAATAGTCTGACAGGCAGAACTTTCCAGATTCAATCCCCCTGCTTACCATGCTCCACTCTGTACAGTGTTGCTGTGTAACTGCATTTGCCACAGGCAATAATAATATAGGGTATCACAAAGAACACAATTCAAGGTGTGAGCAAAGAAAGGCTTTTGATGTTCATTTATCCAATATAACTTAGACCAAGGGGTCAAAACGATGCAGCTATGGTACTGCTGGGCTTTAGCCATGTCACTGTTTCCTGGATGGGCCATTCTTGTCCATCCATATTCTTTTAAATATAGTTCCAAGATAGGAACCAGTGGCTCTCTGGGTGAACATGCTGTAGAAGACATAATTAACTGCATGTGTCACAGATGAGCTCTCCCTACAACCATCACAGGACACCAATCTGACTGGCATGAAACCCCCAATGTGTTGAAAGGTCTTTGTTAGAAATGAAAGGGTTAGGCATAAAATGATGAAATGTTGTATGCATCACTGTGTCATGGCATTACACTCACATTATACTGTCCTTTGATGGAGTTGGGCATATGCCTTTGTAAGTCCAAGATCTACAAGAAATGTATATTAACTGTGCATGCCACATGTGAATTCTTACTACACTTGTGAGGTAGAACATATTTGAAGGAATGACATCATGACTGTATTTCAAATCAGTTGTTTGGACTACAGGTAAAACAGTACCCTCTCCCACTGTATCTTCACACATTACACCTATGGTCAATGTAGTTCATGCCTAACACAAGATTCACACATCCTCATACAACTCAGTCACTACAGGTTTCGGACACTTACTTACCTAACTACAGGATATTGTCTTGACTGCAAGTGCCACAGAAGAAGTCCTCTGACAAGTGTGATATAGGGTCTATTGAAGACATTACATCATCTTAGTGTATATATATATATATACATTTATTGAAAGAGTGGTGTGATCTGTCTGCTTGTCACAAAATCTTGCATGATGGTAGCTGCACCCAACAACATGTGTTGTGTAACTCAGATATTCCTGTGACTGTAGAAGCACAGTTGTGCACATTATACAGATAATGCCAGATTCAAACTCATGACTTACAAAGCCCACAAGCTACAGAGCATTGTATCATTTCCTGATATGACAGTAGAAGGTATATTACAGAATTGAGGTAAATCACATTTCAACAAATGGGCTCATCAGTGTTAAGAGGTTGTCTGTGCTAAAATGGACAGAAAGTAGTGTAAGAACCCCTACAGCTATACAGCTACACATCAGATATGTGGATGACAACATCTCTACCTAAATGCATATTCACACACAGTGATGCAGTTGAATCTATGGATTAATTTATGGGTTCAAACCTAAGTAAGTTCACAAGCTAGAAGACATTGCATGAATTGTAAGTGCCATTCACTTGTTTACAAGTACAAACAGCACATTAGAAAGGAAGACATCACTATTGGTTTACTAGGGTGAAGTGTGTGCTAAAAGAGACTGAAATAGGTTGTAGAGCCAACTTTCACTGTAAAGCTATAGAACACTGTTAGTGGGTGAAGCCATTCTTACCTAGCACAAGAGACATTTGCACTTTTACAGTAGCCAGTAACCACTGGATTCAAAGCATCTACTAATCTAGACAATGTGGTGTTAACCACAAGCATCACAGGAGAAGTCTTAATGTTAATGTGATACAGAGTTCATCTGGAATGATGACCTCATCAGTGTGTAGCACAATTGCTTGTGTTACAAGAGGAAGAAACTGATGGCAAAACCCGCTTCCACTGTAAATGTGTCATGTGAGTGGAAGTGTACACATCAAATCTCTTGTTGAAACCATATCTACCTGCCACTAGACGCACACAGTCACACTATTTCCACAATTTTGAATTCAAATCACCTGCTTGTTTAACTACACAATCTAGAATACACATTGTCAACCTCAAGCACCATATGAGATGTCCGATTACAGCAATGAGAGTGCACATTTGAAATGGTGACCTCATTAGTGTGTTGTAGAGAATGTGCTGTGGCTAAAACATAATAAATTGATGGGAGAGCCCTATGCTGGTTTAAGTGTTTCTACTGAGGGAATGTGTCCACATCAGATGTGTGGGTGAAACCTGTCCAACATAGCACCACAGACACAAACAATCAGTTCCACACTGTTAGCTTTGAACCACATAACTATCTAGTTATACAATCTAGAGTACACATTATCAACTACAAGTCCCATAATAAAAGTCTGAGCAAGAGCACATTTGAAAGGATAGCCTCATCAGTGTGCAGCAGAACAAATATTAGAATTAAAACTGTAAGAAACTGATAGGTGAACCCTTTCACAGTGTAAATGTGTCTTGTAAGTGGAAGAGTACACAATGGTATTTTTGAAGGCAGTATTACCTTATAATACAGACACACACACTCATAGCATTTCTGCAATACTGGATTTGAACCATCAGTCTAGTTATGCAATCTAGATTACAGAGTATTAACTGCAAGCTCTACTGGAGAAGTCTTTTTTTAATGGTGAGATGGAAAACATTTGAAAGGATGACCTCATCACTGTGTAGCAGAGCAAATGTTAGTGTTAACAACATAAGAAACTGATGTGGGAGCACTCTCTCAATGTAAATGTTTTGCTTGTGTAGAAGTGAACACATCCAATCTATTGTTGAAACCATACTTAACTGACACTAGGACACACACACACACACACACACACACACACACACACACACACACACACACACACACACACACACACACACACACACACACACACACACACACACACACACACACACACACACACACACACACACACTTTCTCCAGTTAAATACTGTTGGATTTGAACCACTGACCCACTAGTCTAGTTGCAGAATCTTGACTACGATATGTCAACCACAAGTGCCACAGGCAAAGTCTAATTATAGCAGGGGCATAGTAAACTTGTTCGAGGATGACCTCATCAGTGTGCTGCAGAAAAGTTGTTTTGCCTAAAAGTGGAAGAAATTAATGGTAAAGCCCTCTCCCAGTTTATGCTTCTCCTCTGTAGAATCACCTACATCAGCTGAATGTGAGAAGCTAGCCCTATCAAGCACTACAGAAGCACATGCACCACACACTCACTGATGTATTTGAACCCCTACCTATCTAATTACACAATCTGGCGCACATTGTATAACCCACAAGTGCTGTAGGAAAAGTCAAATTTTAAATGTGGGATACTGCACACTTGTAAGGATTACTGCATCAGTGTATTGCAGAAAGCCTAGTGTGTATCACAGGTTTGGGTGAAAAGGAATGTGTCATGACAAGCAGAAGTTACAGCAATGTGTTGATTACAAGTAAGTACATCCTGCTCAGATAACTCATCTATCCAGTCATTCATGTACATTGCAGTAGTGTGAGTAATATGTAGCTGTTTCATAGTACAGTCTATTGATGATGATTACATTTGTAAAAGAGCAGACTGACAACCAAACATTTTGCTTCCCACTGGATCATCATTGTTTTATTATTAATGTTGTCAAGCAGGTATGCACCAACACATGAATATTACCAATACTAAAAGAAATCCGAAATTCTGTGACAATATTGAAATGATAAGCAGATGAATAACTTTGTCTGTTTTCCTTCCTTCTACTGCAGTTATTCACTGAAGAAGGGCCATAGGGTGTTGTGATTTTTAAAGCGCGTGTCCAACACCTAATGATAAAAACTCAGATCTTAATTCAAGGTTATGATTATTTTTTAAAAAAGTGTGTCCAGAACACTTTGCCAAATTAAAAGTTTGAGCAAGCATTACAGAGAAGTAATCGCAAAAATACTTGAAAGTAAAAAAAAAAATCAGTGACTATTCTTATTTACCTAAGTAAACCGTTTAAGCATGAATACCATTCCCTGAATCAAAAGCAGGGAATTCCAGTATGTTACAGGCATGAGAGGCAGAATATGCAGTAAAGAGAATGGGACTATCTGTCAGGAAGGATAGCAACTATAAACTTTTGTTACTCTAACAATAACTATTTTATCTAAGGCTGACGTTTTGCAACTATAGGCCTGGTAAATGCTCATGTTTCTCTTCCATGATTATAAACCTATTCTGTGTGATGTTGTTTGGAAAGCCATGTCTTTACAGCCATCATATCGATCCCCTACTCACCAGTACGCTAATGTAAGGCCTATGCTCCACAAACCAAACTTCTGCACAGACAAATACTTGTTTTCTAACTACTTTGGCATCTATTTCCCCTGCATGTCTCTGCTTTAGTGTAAGCCTAACCTGGTTTCTTAGTTCCATGGCTTTGTTCTTCAGTGGGAGTTTAGGGCCTTCTGAATCCCCACTCTGCTTCTTTGCATGTTTCTTTTTTTAGGTTGCTTCTAATCACATAATTATTCTGATAAATCATTAGCTATGATTAATGGCTCTTTCTTGTATCATTTACCTAATCCTGATTTCCTTTCTTGTCGTTATTATAACTTATTTTCTTCTAGTTTCTGTATGCTTCTGTTTCCCTTTCTCTTAATTTTTCCTTCTATTCTTCTAAATATCATGACATCACTAGCTTCTTCTTTCATTACAACAAAAAAGCATAACAAATACTAACTACAAAAGACAAAAAACACTATTCCCTTTATAAAGCGTTTTACATACATATCTTTAAATGATAGAATGATGCTCAAAGAATCAAGTTGCATGCTCAGATTTAATTATCACATAATCATTCAGATTTTGATTCATTAAAAGATCTTGACAACAGTGGTCTTAAGGGCATATTAGTATTTATACCATTATGTTAGTATATTGTCAACAAAAGGAACCTTTTGATTTCAAAGATGCAACATGTTAATATATATAATCTAATGAGGCTTGAGATATAAATTGTAAAAAAGGGGATGTGATTTTTCTATGTCAGTGGAAGGAATTCTGCATGATTTTTCTAGTAGCTGTGATAGATGTGATGAACATTCCTGATACCATTCAGAATTTAACAAACTAATAGCAAAAAAAAAAAAAACACCCCAGGGATATTAGAAATTGTAATTATTCTAATTATGTGGCTAACCATTTTGTTGAATGTCATAATGACAGTGTTCAAGCACTGGCAGGATTATATTTGTGCTTAGTGTTTCCACTCAATGGACTTGATAATAAAACAAGCAGTACCTGGAAGAGTTTATATCACGAAATAATACTCTTGTACCCAAGGGTATAAACAGCAAAATTAATGTAACATTTTAACAAAACTTTAATTGCGATAATTTGATGGTTAAATAATTGCATACACTTTGCTTCTTTTAACATTTCTGTTTTTTTGACAGCCATAATTTGAGGTGCTAGATGGATATTGTGCAAATAAAAGGTTTTACATGGAGATCAGCTGTGATTTTGCCTTATTCATTCTTCTTTTATCACCTATTTGTCTGCTTTTACTCAATAAATTAGATAATACCCCAGATTCAGCAAGCACTGCACGGCATGCAGGAATAATGCAAGAGCTGCTGGAGGCAATATAGACATCGTGCAATCCAGGAATAAGCTCCAGGGACGTGCACGAGTGCTCCTGCACTATTCCTGCATGGACACAGCTCCTGTATGCAAATTACACAATTTGCAGGTGAAAACCATGCAAATGAGGTGAATTTGCAATCCAGGAAGCTGGCAGCTGACCGTGCAGGACTAGTGTAGTCTGCAGAAATGTATTTGGTTAGTAACTGAGTACATTTCTGCAAACTACAAAATGGAGCCATGACAGCTACAAATAAAGGGTGTATAGTATGTATAAAGCATGGTAATGGCCAAATATATGGCCATTGGCATAGAAAACAGTTGCTAAAATAATAAAAAAAAAACTTTTATTTTTTTAGCTGATTTTGGCTGTTTAAGCTTATGGCAGTGGCGAGCAAATGGGATTGGGACGAAAATAAAAAAAAAAAAATGAAAAAAGCATTGTATCCAAAATCACTATTTTGCCATTATACTCAATGGCAGGCAGAAGACAACATGGCCAGTAAATAGTGGTTGCTAATGGGGAAGGCTCAGTGTGGGACTTGTAACTATGCATTAGCAGGCAACCCTATGGAATTGAGGGAAATTATACTGAATCCCAGATTTCCCCTCAATGCTAGCCAGCACTAAACCATGTAAGTGCAGGAATACCATGGTGCAAGCCTAAGAGTTAGCTGACATCATAGGGGGGGGGGTGTCAGGCATACTGTAAGCTTAGTGGAGCCCTGTGACTAGGGTTTGCCCTTAGCTTAGCAGAGCTAATCAAGTGGGTGTGTCTGAGGCTGCCTAGCACTCTTTACATTGCCTAAGCAGGTGTGCGCATCACGCACTGGGTTTTAAACAAAAAAAAAAAAAAACAGGAAATAGCAGCTCTGTGCACATCTGAGCACTGCGTTTGTGAGGTACACCCCCGGGCTTAAACAGGAAGGCAATGGGAAGGGAAAACAGCAGTAGGAAGGTAATCAAGTAGAACTAGCATAGCTGGCAGGTGAAATGTATCGGAATCAGCCAATTACACTGGTAGCAGACCAGCCCAGACCAGCAGAACACTATAAACTATGCAAACACCTTACCCTCTGGTTTTTCCCACATACTCTACACCACGGGTGTACACAAATGGAAAAAAATTTACCAAACAAAAGCAACAAAATGATAGGGGCTGCAGCAGCTATCATACATCAACAAATGGAAGAGGCTGAGAGTGGTGAGGATGAGAATTCTGTCGACCAACCCAGAGTGACGAGAAGGAGAAGAGTGTACAGACCCAGGGTAACCTATCAGGGGCTACATGAGCTGGAGATAGTGGAGCACTATAGGATGGACAGTGACATCCTACAGCAAACTGTCGAGCTGTGCCAGCCACACCTCACACACAGAACTAAGAGTGGGGAACCCATCCTAATGGATACCAAGGTATGTGTAGGCCTAAGAATACTAGCCACAGGTACCTTCCAAAGGCCAAGTGGGGATATCATGGGGATCTCACAGGCATCAGCATCCAGGGTACTCCACCAGCATCCAGGGTACTCCACCAGATCCTGGATGCCATATCAGCACATGCCAGTGAGCATGTATATTTCCCCAACACCCATGAGGCATTGGCCAGCAATATGCATCTCTTCCACCAAATAGCAGAATACCCTGAGGTAGTAGCTGCTATAGACTGCACGCACATGTGCATCAAAGCACCACCCGGTGAGCGGAGTAGGGTCTACATCAACTGCAAGGGCTTCCCCTCCATCAACTGCCAGGTCATGTACAATGCCCAGGGCATAATAATGAATGTGTGTGCTGGCTGCCCTGGAAGCTATCACAACTCCCATATCTGGTATCTGATGCAGCTGTACCAGAGATTTGCCAATGGGGACATCCCTTATGGTCACCTAGTGGGGGATGCTGGTTATGCACTGGAGCCATGGCTGATAACACCCATCAGAAATGCACACAACCTGAACAAGAACTCAGTAATGAGGCACATGTACAGGCCAGAATCATAATAGAGCATGTGTTTGGGATGTTTAAGTCACGGTTATGGTGCCTGGACACATCCGGTGGAGCCTTGCAGTACTCACCAGCTACATGTACCCAAAGTGTCATCATATGTGCCATGTTACACAATATGATCCTGTGGAAACAGCTGTAGCAGGAATGGCATGGGGCAAGTCCACACAGCCCCCCACAATTGCCAAGGCCTGTACAGGCACAGAGTGACTTGAAGGAGGAATAACCTCAGCCTGCCCCAGTAGGCAAAAGGAGGTGTGCCCAGTATGCCCATACCTTGGCAAAGAGGCAATGCATAATGCATACTCTTGCATGGTAGGGACCCAGGGAATGGCATCTCTCTGTGACTCACACATACAGTAAAAGGGATGCCAAACATGACACTACCTGTGTTTAACCATGTATAGGGAGTGTACTATGTGCATTTGACAAAGTCAGCCCTCCAGCACCATCCTCAGTACTGGCACAGCCACAAGGTAAGCCACTCTTCCTACCAATTGTCAAATGGAGTATTATGTGTTGTTACTTGTATCTATGGTATGGATGTGAGCATGCAAGGGAATTGGGTGGCTGAATGGGATGCCAACAGATAGTAGACACCTATAGTGGCAACATGAGATCTGTAACAAATACTGGTGTCACCATAGTAGCCAGTACTAGACAAGGTGACAAAACTCATTGCAGGAAATATGCTGGGCCACATGTGTGTCCATATGACAAACACATGCCAGTCAGGGAGGCTCACATATGCAACAGTCTCATCCAGCAGGACAGGTGTAGACAAACACAAACAAAGGCTGTGCTAAGGCCTCTGATTGATGGCTATGGAGAACATCCCCCCAGAACTACACAGACAGACTGCAACAGGTCAGGCAGTTTGATGTTAGTTCTGAAGGGTAAGAAGTCAGAAACTGAAATGTAGGTCAATCAAACCTAAGACCTTTAGTACACTGATATGCCTCTAGTCAGCATGATACCTGAAATACCAGTACAGTCACAGCAAATGTGTATAAGTGTCAGGTGTGCCTCCCCAATCCTACGTAGAAATGTAGTAACAGGTGTGCTCCCCAATCCTATGTAGAAATGTGGTAACAGTCAGGTGTGCTCCCCTACAATCCTTTGTAGAAATGTAGTAACAGTCAGGTGTGCCCCCCCAGTCTTATGTAGAAATGTAGTAACAGTCAGGTCTGCACCTACAATCCTATATAGAAATGTAGTAACAGTCAGGTGTGCCCCCCCAATCCTATGTAGAAATGTAGTAACAGTCAGGTGTGCACCCACCAATGCTATGTAGAAATGTAGTAACAGTCAGGTGTGCCCCACCCCAATCCTATGTAGAAATATAGCAACAGTCAGGTGTGCCCCCCCGAATCCTATGTAGAACTGTAGTAACATGTATGTGTAGGTATAATAACAGTGGAGCACAGATTACCTGAGCTGGCCAAGGAACAGGATAGATTGTAGCATGTGTACAATATGCAGGTGGGTCTAGAACTATTCAATGAAAGCACATTTCACTGAAACACATTTGACTCTGCATAATTCACTGAAAGCTCAATTCACTGAAAACACAATTCACTGAAACACATTTCACTGAAAGTTATATATGGCCTTTTCCCCACTATTGTGCTACCCTGGAGTTAGTATATATAGTAAGGGTCGGTGATGGGAACACTGCCCCCACATCGGGGGGTGGGGGGGCATAGCCCTCCACCTATTTTAAATATTTTGAACTATATACATGGATACTTGCAATTCCAATAAATTACTCTTTTCTGAACTTAATATATATCCAATATGTGTGGGACTATGCCCCCCCTCCCGATGTGCGGGGTGGTGCACCCCACACCCCCCTTACTATATATACTAACTCCAGAGTCACACAACAGTGGGGAAAAGGCCATATATAATTTTCAGTGAAATGTGTTTTAGTGAATTGTGTTTTCAGTGAATTGAGCTTTCAGTGATGTCTGCACAGTCATTTGACTTTCAGTGAAATGTGCTTTCACTGAATAATCCTAGACCCATGCAGGTCTGTGTGTGTTAGGCTGGTGTGTGTTGTATATTGTGTGAGAGTGGTCAGTATGTATGCATGATGAGGTTTGTCCTGGTGGCCATTGCCCAGTACTGCCGATGACAGGGCCAAGTTCTCACAACTGCAGTGCCAAACAATGCTTCCCAGCAAAACACATTCCAGCAGTAAGCCATAGTAAATGTTTGGAAGTAATATGTGCCACCATCTGAAAGATGGACATGGCAAGAATGGTGGCCCAGATATACAAGCAGTACACAGGTGGAAGTACCCCAGACAGACAGTGTATAATATGTAACTGTCAAATGGACACACCATTTGAATGGTACATACAGATTTGCAGCACATTATTTGGGCTTGTAGTAGGGAATACTGATGTTGTCTGGCCAAACACTGGCAGACCACAAAGGTCATAGGAATGAAGTCTTGAGAAAAAGTTGATGTCCCTGCACAAGCCAGCATAGGTGGAATGCCCCATGCATATCTGTGAGTCAGATGCAAGTGGTGTCCATAGCACACATGCACCCAGCTCACCCCACAACCATCCACAGCTACCTCTCTGGTCTTATCCCTGCTGTTGGGAATAAGTACAATATGACCCCCACCTGTGTACGGCAATAGTGAAATAATGCAGCATGCAGAGCAGGTGTCCCATGCAGGTGTGCCCCTAGCTGTAAGCAGCACCCTGCCAGCATCCATACCACTGGATCAATACTAACAGAAAGCATTGGCATGAACACCTTGGACACCTACCCTGTCACCCCAGGGGAATATAGTGTATTGCAGTCTGGGACTGCAGGAGCGAGAGAATGCAATGGCCTGCTACAGCTGGCCTGCATTACTACCAAATGGCCTACAGTTCTCTGCCAAAGGCCTGTGTCTCACCTGTAGTGCCAGTGTATGTTATGTCATGGACTCCCAAATAGCAACATAACACAGTCCACATAACCCATATGCAAGGCCATGTGGACAAATCACAGTAACATGTCCACCATGTCCTACTACATGAACTGTGTACCAACACCAAATTCCTGTTGGGATGAGGTGATAACTATAGGGAACATACCAGATAATGTTTGCATAATGTATGGAAGAGAATAGAATAATAGAGGGAGGGTGGGAGCATGGGCAGCATAGAGTGTGTGAAGCCCGAAACTCGGCCGTATGCACATACTACACCTGGCTGCAAACACAAGAATGGGTGGCTACAAACCTGCTCATAAACCACAATGTGAAGAGGTAATGTCCAGAATTATGACCTCTGCCTCTGGGTAACCTGTGTGAATCTATACAGCTGTGAGGTATGACCACAGCAGGATATGACCACACTGTCACGTCGATGGATGTACAAGCACGGGATCCTCTGGCTCCACTGTACCAAGGTGCTGAACCATTTACACAGACCCAGCAGCAAGTGTCTGCAGCTTCCCCTCCAGAATAGCATGATTGTGCAAGAATACGTAGGCTACTGAACACAATACTGGATACAGCTGCATTCATCCTGTGTTCCCCAGGACATCACTACAAGCAAATATGTATACCTGACAGTACTTGACATAAAACATCGCACTGTATAACAGTAGATATGTCTGAATATCTCTGCTAACACCAGGACCATGTAACAGAAGCAGCACAGACACAATTACCTACAGTAACCCACTGTCTTTTGCCCATTTTGACCCCATATTTTGAACCGATCTACAGATATCCGGCAGAAACAGTTTGCTAGCTGTAGGTGTAGAACACAAAAGTCTGCACTGGAGAACAATCTACCTGGAATGGAATCACACATTCAATACAGAAGGTCATACTGGGCATGCTCCCACACTTAGAAAAATGAAGGCCATGTCAGACAACAAATGAAGCCCATGTCTGGCAATAACAGTGGACCATACATATCTGACAATCGCAGATGTTAGTGCATATACTCCTCAGTACACACCAGTCATGCTTTGCACACACATTGGATAGGAATACACATATATCCAAGGACAACACACTATAATAGGCCAAACATACACATACATAGATGTGTGGAAGAGAGTGACAGTGACAAAGAGCCTTCCATCATGAGGCCTGTCCCACCCAGCACACATCCAATTGGCTAAAACCGCATGATGTGCAAATGTCAATCACCATAGACATTTGCATCTGGTATCCCTCAGCACAATAGTGTCTGTGGTGCTTGTGCTAACTGTGTAACATGACTGTACAAGTCAGTAGTCATCTCGCAGTTGTACGCATGTACCTGTGGAATATAAACCTGTGTGTGCCTGAGTGTTGTGTGTCTGCCTCTAGATGAATGGGTTATGGTCCATGCACACACATTGCACTCCCCATTGCCCTACTATGGAAAGCCTGCTGATGTCTTCACCTTGAAATACACCTTTGGGGAAGGAGTAGCCCAGTAATGTCTCTGGAGCATCCTATAACTGAGTAATGCTGTAGTGTGATATACTAGTTAGGTAGGAGTTCTATTTCCAGACATGGCAAGTGTGGATGTGTATTTGTCTGTGTAGGGGGCAATGCTTTTGAGGACATTCACAGTCACTACAACCTCCATTGCCCTTATTTGACAAGCCTGCTGATGTCATTCACTTTGAAATACACCTTTGGGAAAAGAGTGGCTCACTAATTTCTGTGGCACATCCTATAACTGCGTAATGCTGTAGTGTGATAAACTAATTAGGTAAGAGTTCTATTCCCATACATGGCAAGTGTGAAAGTTTGTTTCTTTGCTTGCGTGTGCAGGGAGCAATGCTTTTGAGGCCATTCACAGTCACTACAACCTCCATTGCCCTTCTTTGGCATGCCTGTTGATGTCATTCACTTTGAAATACACCTTTGGGGAAAGAGCAGCCCAGTAATATCTGTGGTATGTCCTACAACTGCGTAATGCTGTAGTGTGATATACTAGTTAGGTGTGCGCTCTATTCCCAGACATGTCAACTGTGAAACTCTGGATATGTGTGTGTGTAGGGATCAATTTTTGTGGCCATTCACAGTCACTATGCACACCTACAAATGGAGAACATTGATAACTGTGCAGTAACAGAGACCTGATCCAAGCCTCGAGAGAGCATGCCTGCAATACCAGGTGCAGCTCTCATCACACCTGTTCACCAACAAACCAGGACCAAAACAATAAAGATGGAGGAGTGTCCATATTCACCAAGGATATTCACTCCACCACGCTACTTGCCCAACAGAATGTGTCTGAAATACCCACTGGGCAACTAACAGTAGGTTAGACTGTATTCCAAATGGTATTGCTTGCTACAGATCCCCCACCATGCCCCATGATACCCACTACAGCTTTTGAAACATACTGTGAAATATTATGATACAAGCAAACACCCTAATACTAGGTGATGTACACTACCCTGCCATTAACCGTGCAAACTACTTGTGTATCGACATGTGTGCCTAATGGTTCTTGGAAGTCATAATTCCCAATACCCTGGATCAAGTAACCCATAGTTCCACCAGGGGATTAAATAACCTAAACCTGGTCATTACCAACATGGGAAATCAGTGCTCCACACCTATGGTCACCCCATCAGTGGCCAGGTATGCCCATGAGCTAATCACCCTTAACATCAACATCACTCCCCCACACCCCAGTAAGGAAACCTCATTAAAACACATCTCCAAAGCCAATGTCATGCTACACATGTCAGACGTGACTTACATCATGACACCCATGCAGATGGGAACTGAAAGGACAACTGCTGAATCATACATGAAGGCACCGTATGAGCACATCCACTCATGCATGAATTGTGACATCCAATATTGATCCAAGATGCTCCCCACCATGAAAAGGAAGACAATGTGGTGGCCCCCTGCCATAAACACTGTACAACAAAAGGAAGAAACTGTTGTAGAAATGGGGGAATTTCCATAATGCAAAATACTCCCTTACCAGCTACAGTAAGAGGCAGAGATCCCTCATAACATCCACCAAAGCTATGTATGAATATAATATAGCCAAATATGCCAAAGACTACTGCAAGCCATTCCATAGCTATGTGAGGAATGTAAATGGCAATGCTCAGAACTGCTGTGAGCTACAACAGGATGGTATTAAATCTACTGTTCCCAGGGATATTGCCAATATCCTGGCAGATCAATTCAGTGCCAACTGCACCCACCCCTCTATCTCAACATGGATAGATTGCCATATTCCAGTAGTAATGGCCACATAGGTAAAAAACACACTCTGTAGAGCTATGACAACAGAAGCCATGGGACTAGTCAACATCCCGGGCTGTGTACTACATGAGCTATAAAGTGAACTGGCACCTCACCTAGGTGGCATTGTCTAATCATAGCCATACCTCAGGCTTCATGGTCACTGTGTGGTGCACAGCTACAGTTATCCCAGTCCACAAGGGGGGATCCACCTTGGATCCTGGGAACTACAGCCCCAGCAGTATGACGTGCCCTGATCTGCAAGGCCATGGAATGTATTGTCATGGAAATTAAAACAAAGGCATTGGCAACCTGCAAACTCTGGACCCTAACCAGGTTGGGTTTGTGAAGAGCCGATCATGTCACCTCAACCTGAATGACAACTGTGACTCCATCTCCAGAGCTGTGGATGAGTGTAAGGTAGTTCACACAGCCTATCTGGACCTTGCCAAGTCCTTCAACACCACCCCCCAGTCTGGAATCATAGATAAATGTATCAAGCTGGCCATTAATCCCAATGTCACCCGATGGGCTGCCAACTGCTGTACTGACACAATCCACACTGTAAATGTAGGTGACACCAACCCGAACCCCAGACAAGTGACAGTTGGAGTACCTTAGTGTTCAGTCCTGGCACCACCCTTGTTTGGCATCTACTGCTCTGAAGTACAGTCCAACAGTAAGGGATACCAGCAAACAAACTTTGCAGATGACTGCTCACTGGGAGCCAATATTGAATCCCCACATGATGTGGATATTCTACAGAAGGGCCTTACAGAAAGACATGCTTGGTGCCTGAGCTATGGCCTCAAGATCAATGCCAAGAAATATACAGTTATCCCATTGGGAAGGGAAATCTACCTGTGAAGTACCACATAGGTGGCAGTACACCAAACACCTAAAGTGTGATAACAGACTTAGGGACACAGGTGGACAGTGGTCTCACCTTTGATAACCACATTGCCACAACAGTTAGGAAGCCCACGTAAGTGGCACACCTCCCACTAAGGGCTTTACATCCAGGAAAAGGAGGCCATTGTCTCACTGTAGGCATCTCTCAGTAGACTCAGTACAGACTACAATGACCCATTATGTATGTACCTCACAAGGCATCTGCAACAAGTAGAGAGGATGCAGACATACCTCACAAAATGACCACAGGCCTAAACCAGATGCCCTATGCTGACCATCTGAAAATCATCCAGCAATACTCTGTCATGTATTGTGTTCTCAGAGGTGATCTCAGCTTAACATACCATGCCATGTCAAACCCACAGCTGTTGGACATGCTACACTTAGAGAATTCCTAACCTTCACAGCCACATGCTCCAGGGATCCAAATGCTGTCATCACAATGAACAATACATGCAGGAGGGATGTGTTCCTGACCAAGAGACTCCCCAGACTCTGGAATAGACTGCCCTTACATGTCAAGCAGAGTGTCTCTTTGGCCATCTTCAAAAGGAACCTGAGCAATTGGATGGGAGATAGGACATTTACCCATGGGGTTCATGTCAGCTGCCTTGCTAGACAGGGGTGCAGGGAAGTAAATATTGTGGGAAGTCATAGCCATAGAATAGTCATGTCAGGGCATGTATAGGCCCTATGGCCGATAGCTTAGTACCAATGTATGACCCTATGAACCTATGAACTACACTTCCCATTGCCCAACCTTGGCAAGGTTGCTGATGTCATTCTCTTTGAAATACACCTTTGGGGAAAGAGTAGCCCAATAATCTCCATGGCACATCCTATTAACTGTGTAATGCTGTAGTGTGATATATTAGTTAGGTAGGAGTTCTATTCCCAGACATGGCAAGTGTGGATGTTTGTTTATATGTGATGTCATTCACTTTGAAATACACCTTTGGGGAAAAAACAACCCACTAATCTCTGTGGAGTGTTCTATAACTGCATAATGCTGTAGTGTGATATATTAATTAGGTGGAAGTTCTATTCCCAGACATGGCAAGTGTGGATGTTTGTTTGCCTGTGTAGTGAGCAATGCTTTTGAGGTCATTCACAGTCACTACAACCTCCATTGCCCTTCTTTGGCAAGCCTGCTGATGTCATTCACTTTGAAATATACCTTTAGGGAAGGAATAACCCAGTCACATCTCCGTGGTGTGTGCTATAACTGTGTAATGCTGTAATGTGATGTACTAGCTAGGTAGGAGTTTCAATCCCAAAAATGGCAGCTGTGAGACTTGGTGTGTGTGTGTTTGTTATTCATATCCTGTGCAGAGGTGAGTGTGTAACAACTGGACTCATTGGGGAGTGGGTTTTGCAAATTTCATATATGGTGTGCCTATTGTAGGTCACAATGTCCACCTTAAAAGGATAACAGATGTCAAACAGCAGAGAGTCTGGGGTTGGCAATCCATACCCCTACATGTGACATCAAGGCCTGGTGAACAATTTAGGCAACCCCTGTATTACCCAGAGAACACTGTCAACCCATGTGTCATACACAAACACACTCAGCTAGGCAACAACCACTATGTTGGTAGTTCCCTGCATATTGCCCACAGATAGTAACCATGGTGTGATTGCAGCAGACTACAGAGAACATGGCACCCTGTCCCATCACTACAATAAGCACATAGTTGCATACAGTACTCCTTCTCTATGTCCCCCACTAGACGCCTGCAATAACTGTACTGCCAGCAAATGTAACCCACAAAGAACATACCATGCCTTATACTCATGCCTGTGTGGAAAGATGCCACTGACACCAGGGAATACCTGCATCATGCTGTCAATGTAGGTGTAGGGTCAACCTGGTGTCCATTGCCAGTTCACACCACATGAGGCCAGGAATGGCACATCTGATAACAATCTGTGTACACAACATGCCCCGGACACCTCAGGTACACTTCACATGTCACAGAACATGCATGTGGGATGTGCACACATCCCAGACACCATCCATGTCATGGACTATAGACCAAATACACGGCAAGTATTGCAGAGCACTGGCCACCCACAATAGTAACGCAGATGACTGGATGGTGAATACAATATCCACCTGTGTGGGCCAATCCAGATACTACACCCCTGAGGCACACGGCAGACCATTTTCATGTGGCCAGATGCCAAGGTATACCCTTTACCTAGCCCTATACAGCCTTTTTTGGCACAGTCAACCACTACACACCTGTGAAGCAATGCACCCATGCATGTCAATACTGGCAATGTGTGTGTGTGGATTATAATAATTAGGACACCATTCACACTCACTACACCTCTAATTGGCCTACTGAAGCATGCCTTCTGATGTCAGACACCTTCACACACCCTTTGCCCATATATCATCCTGATAACCCCTGTGGTGCATGTAATACCTGTGCATTACTATATTGTGGCAAACAAGCTAGTTAGGAAGTCTAATCCTAACCCTGACAACTGTGATAATGTGTGTGAGTCCCTGAGAGAGTGTGGCCGTGTCAAAGTTGACACCTGTTCATGTGGACAGGCATGTGTACTACACCTACCTTATCCCTCCTTTATCACTTTTGTAGATGTCACTCACCATCAGATATACTTTCGGACAGTTCCCCAACATGTAATTTTTGTGGCGCATGGAATAACTGCATAGAAATGTGATAGCAATACATAGTCAGGCAGGGGTTTGAAATCCCATACTGGTAAGTGTGTGACACAAACATGCTTAGGTTTTACTCTCCCACCGCCTCCCTGTCTTACTTTGTCTCTGTCTGTCTCTCTCACGTCCTCTCTGGTGGATGTGGAGAAGTACACCTGCTTTGCTTAGGCAGCAGCTTGTGTTTTGTAAGTGATGCTCATAATCAGCTGATGGACTCTGCACACATTGCAGTCCTCCACTAGCTGATTGCATGTGGAACTGCTGTGGTAACATTCCCATAGCCAATTGCATGGAAACACACTCTTATACCTAGGAACATCATGTGGGTGCTGGGCCTTTTTATTCACTGTGAGCAGGACTTCATGTCGGTGTTTGGCAAACAGCATCACAGATGGTATTGTGATATACCTCTAACAACATACACTGTGGAGACAGGCCAACAAACAAGAGGAGGATGCTCCAGACATGACTACAGAATGTAAGTGTTGCTTTTCTGCATTTGGAGTAATGTTGGTTTAACAGGTTTGTGTGGATATGGCTGGTCTACAAGATTTAATACCTGTCATGACAGTGTTATGTGTTTGAGGAAGCTCCTACCTTTAGGGTTATCTGCAGAATGGGCAGCATTTGGAGTCTTAAGTTTCTTGTGTTACTCACAGATCACCTATCTTACAACTGCAGAAGCATAGTCTGAGGATTGCAGTCAGTACACGGTGACAGCCATGACAGTTACTGACTTCATATCCCTCATAGGACATATGTCACAACAAAACTGTTACAACAGTAAATGTATGAGGGTATCACAGCAATATGTAAATCTTGGCCCAGTGTTTGTGGCTCCAGCCACGAGTCTGTCAACTGTTGTACATACGTCATGCAGTAAGAGGTGCATATGTTCTGTACACCATTATTTATTGACATCATACCTGATAACAAGCCAGTCAGGTATCAGACTGCTAGAGATGTTATGTATAGTAGGGGTTATTTATGGGGACATAACCTTGGCATTCTGTGGTTGTGTGTACAGTAGTGGGGTCTGTGTACTTATGGCGATTGCCGACAGTATGTGTATTGCAAATACATACCTTGGCCTCTGTACAGACTGTGGTAGATGTCATTGCTCTTGGTCCTGTTCCATCTGATGTTACATGCTGCTCCAGTGTATGGTACCCTATCGGCTCACATGTTTGTCGGACCAAACACACACATGTCCCATACCACAGACAGGCATTGGACCACACTGTGTTGTGAGTCAGTATATGTAGGGTTAGTGCGTGAGTGGCACATATGAGGATGGTGTTGATCAGACAGTCCATATAGTGTAATATTAAGCTTGCGCACCATATCTGGCTGTGGCTGCGTTCACATTGGTTGCGGGTATGCATTTTCACAAAGGTGTCTGTTACTCTGTGCTGTGACATGCCTGTAGAGCCTATGTTTGCAGGTACATGTGTATTCCCCCATATGAAATGTAGGCTAGTGTTGTGTCAGTCTGCCTGTAGTTTGCACAATGCTTTGTTACACGCCTAGTAGCTTAGTGTAATTACCAAGTGTGATGCTATGTCCAGATATTTGCAAGAAATACTGCTGTCAGGCCTCCATAACTGTTGTGTATGTCTGACAAAGCAGTGGAATTCTGTACAGATGTATGTCACTAACTACTAGGTAGTATGTGGCCAAGTGACCTCTGCACCACCAGCTATTATATGTCAGGACAGGCAGGAGTGTGTGAATGCATAAACTGTGTGGGCATGTGTAGTCCAGTATTTATGTGATATACCCATGTATATGGCTGTTAACATCCACATTGTCAGGCTTGGTGCACTTGTCTCTCAGAAAAGGGATTTGTGTATACCTCTGGACTGACCAAAGACTGCTAGACTGTCCACATTTATTGGTCATATCTCTGCTGTAGTCCACAGGATCATAACTGTGCTATCAGTGGTACTGTTCTATGATGCACTTAGGATATCTGTCAGTAACCAATGGCGTACATGTCAGTAACAGATGTGACCTCCCCACACAACATGTCTGTTAAGACAACCCCTGTTACTGTAGCAACAGTCTACATATACACCTGCAATACATACATGACATCCCCTTGCACTAAGAGGTTGAGACTATTGGTGCTGAGGTAGGAATCCACTCCATGTTCTGGACATATGGTAAACATACATATATACATATATATATATATATATATATATATATATATATATATGTATATATATATATATATATATATATATATATGTGTGTGTGTGTGTGTGTGTGTGTGTGTATGTGTGTGTGTGTGTGTACATATGTATACATATACAAAGACACACACACACACACACACACACACACACACACACACACACACACACATATATATATACATATAGACATCTATATATGTCTGCACATATACAGATATATATGCACATATAGTTATAGATATCTACATATATATCGACATAAATAGACATATCTGTATAGATATATATGCACATATAGTTATAGATATCTACATATATATCAACAAAAATAGATATAGCTCTACATATATGATGTACATACACACACACACACATATATATATATATATATATATATATATATCTATATATATATATATATATATATATATATATATATATATATATATATATATATATATATATATATATATATAGTTTACTATTAAAATCTCGAAAGTGAAAATAAAAAAGGTACTTATGAGTGAAGTGTTTCGCTGAATGTACACATCACCTAACAGCCCTAATGTTGAAAAACAGCTGTTAATGCCAAAAATGTCAAACATGACATTTTCGGCACTTAACGGCAATCCCACCCTTCTCGTAACTCCCCAACTAGGAAACCTAACATCCCATTTATGCAGGGGGGCAAGCCCCCTTGCACTCCCCTGTAAGGGGCTATGCCCCCCACACCCCCTAACTATATATTTCAACTCTAAGATCGCACTACAGTGAGGAAAGCGATGTATTTCCCTTACCACACTGTACCACAATCCCTGTGCATAATCGAACGTTATATTTGTCAATGCACAGACAATTCGCAAATATTCAATTCAATTACATGGCTGGCACACATATGAACTATTCAAACATCTGTAGTTTGGATAGTTCATAGGCGTGCAATGCTACGCTGACTTTTTAATAGCAAACCATATATATATATATATATATATATATATATATATATATATATACATACATACATATATAGAGAGAGAGAGAAATCTATAAATGGCCATATATAGGATGCACTATACAGATGTGTATAAATACATATATATATATATATATATATATATATATATATATATTTGTATGTACATGTAGGCATATATCTACATATGTATATGTATTTATCCATATCCATGCCATGTGTAAAGATTACTGTTGTGTATACCTTCCCAGATGCATCACACCGTATGTATTGGATATGTGTATATTTAGATATAATAACATATGTGATGCAACAATAATATCACTGACGTACTCTACAATTGTACAAGTCACAGCGATTGTTCAATACTATTCAATATGTCTACTGACAGATGTATTGGAAATACAACAATTGTCTTCACAGCCATCATGGTGTAGTGGCTAAATGTTGTGACTATAGTGTACAGGGTCCTGTGTTCAAGTCCTGCAATGACTGTTTATTTTGTTGCTGTGTAGAACAAGAACTGTTGGATACAGAGTGGTTAAAGCAGTTTTGAGCAGCTTTAAGTGGGTTTGTGTGGATTTGTGTGAATCTAAGCAGTGCTAACATATGGTTAAATGTACAGGCACTTACACCATGTAGGCTTTGCTTACCTGTGCACAAATCTCCTTAGCTGTTATATTGCAGCAGTGCTGACACCTGCTAAGCATGGCTCAGCCCTGGTAACCTGTGCTCACATCCCAGTCTGATAACATAGCAGGGTAATGACATCTGTAATAGGTGTATGTGATGCCATGTACATAACATCCGTCTATGTGCTGTCAGTACAGTAGCAAGGGGTGTGAGTGTCATGTCTGGGACACTTGAGTATATATGACCTGTACAATGCTCTTATCCATGTGAATGTATTACATACAAGGGTAGTATCCATGGTTATGTGCCGTCACACTGGCATGTAGTTTATCATGCCATTACTACTGTTGACAGTGCTTTCCCAAGCAAGAGTAGATTGCTAATTGTAGTACTGGCAACAAGCACCCCTGCATACATAGATGGACTCTGAGTCCTCACTGTCTTGTTCCTGGTGTGTGAGCTGTGTCACAGTATATATGTCTTATTGGATAATTATCTGACATGTGGAAATTAACTGTAGACTACTGTCTGTATAGTAAATGTCAGTGAGGGCTGCCAACATGTAGTAATGGCATACATATTGGTGTCAGACATCTATCTGTTGACACATTCATCCTACTGCATAGCTAGTTGGCAAGCTGATGTATGTCAGTCCCTGTACAGATGAGCAAATGTCAGGTATCCAGCTTGGATATGTGTACAGGCAACCTGTGCTTGATTGACACTGACATGTCTGCCCAGCTGTGTTATATCTGGCACAGATAGGACACAACACCCTGTATGCACCGCATGCCACGGGTACCTTCATTACACTACCACAGTCAACAGAACATGCTTGGGTACAGGTCTCTAATACAGACACTAACCATGTTTTGTAATACATGTTACATACATGTCAACTGGATCACCTCACCGGCCATTTTCAGGAGGCACCCAGAGGATTGGCTGATGCATGTCACTCTTACACTGAGGGTCACCTCAGTGGTGTCTGTTCTGGCACATGGCAGGTGGCATGATACCACTGTACACACATCCCCTACACTACCCATCTCTCCATGGACAATAGCCAGGTACACACCTATGACCCCCTTCACCGATGCACCCCAGTACTGACAAATGTGTACATGTGCATTACTGAGGATATCAGTGTCTGTGTGTTAGTACACCTGTAGTTGGGAATACCATGAGGTTCTTCACACCCACCACAATACCCATTGCCATAGTTAGATGTGGCTGCTGCTGTACCAGACATTACATGTACCCTGTTACGCTACTCCTTCTAAAGGCTACTTGAGCCTTGCAGTACCAACCCAACACTGTTGTACAAATGGGTGATAGGCATGGGATACCCACTGTGTTCTGGCAAGTGTGTATATGCGTGCATATCTGTAGGGTACAGCATTCCGAGTCCACATACTCCTATTACAATATGCATTGTCACACAGTAGTACAGATAGTGATGTTGCTGCCCATAGGAGATGCATGACAATGCATCATCCTAATATGCCTGTGGCATGTGCATTAGATGCATATCCCTGTAGTACCACTCTTGCGATGGACAATGGGTTGTATTGTAGTCCTGGTCAGTGTGTGATGGTGGGTATGTTGGAGTGTCATCATGGGCTCCAGTGCATACAATATCCATAGTGGGGTGTGTGTGGTGTGTACACTGTCATTACACCATGGTACCCCCGGTACAGGTACCATGTACCACTGTATGGTGACCACTGTCAACATCAACCATACAGGTAACTGATAACACAATCCAGCCCAGTTATGCATGTGCTGTGTGCAGCCAACCTGTAACACACTGGACACACTGACAAGTTAGGTAGCACTGATAGGTCCAGGTCTCTCGGATGTGTGTCTGCCTGTTATGTGTCTGTTAATATGTATAAGATGGTATGTCACACTATGTATTGTCCATATACAACCATTACATCCCCCATTACCATACTGTACATGCCTGAGGAGGTTCTGCATGTAACATTTAACATGGAACACACCTCATCTTAAATGGTGTGTGGTGGTGTGCAATTAAAGCCACACACATCAGTAGCACTACATACCTAGGTAGGCTTGTAGTCCCAGTGTTGCCTAGTGTGTGTGTGTGTATGTGGAGGGATCTACTTCAGGTTGCTGAATATACATTTCCCAGGGAGTCACCTGTCCATGTGGCACAGGCAGTAACTGTTATACAGACCTGTGACATGTGTTCAACTGTACCCAGGATATGGCACAGCCATGGTGTCACCACAATGCTATACCCCTTGTGAGATATGAAAGCAGACCATCCTCCTGCTGACACATGTACACCTACAACAGAAGTGGATAACATTATGGAGACCACAATCACTCAGTGTTACTAGCAGCTATAATGCATCATGACTGGACAGCTACACTATCTGACATGTAAGCATTAAACATTACTGCTGACAACATGTTACACAGCAGTACACTGGTACACTGTAGTACATTCACCGTGTTCATCAGAACAATATTAGCCTGTTCTGCATTGAAGTTATGTATGACAGGGATGTGGCACAGGTATCATCATATGCAAATAGTGTGTTGTTGGTTTGCCAGAAACCTAGGGTGGGCCATACATTTGACACCATGTGTGTGGGTGATGGATGCAAGTTGCTGATATGGGCATGGTGATGTGGTGTGTGTAAGTATGGGGTTGCCCTAGGTGTGTTTGTATAGTGTGTGGGTATGCATTGCACACAGTTCTGCCATGTGGCTGCCTTTTACAGGTGTTTGTTAGACAGCTGCAGACCATACCTGGCAGGGTGTGCAGTTCACCACTTCTAGCCATGTGCACATGGACTGTGCCTGCCAGGGGTTCCATGGGCACGTCCAGGTACAGGCTTCAATGTGCTAGTCTCCCATGATGATGACATATGTCCACTGGAACCAGGTCCCTCCTGGGACTGGCCAAGGCCATGTGAACATGGTCTGCTGTGGCGTGGTTTGGACAAGCTCCTCACCTGCAGTGCTGGGGCTGGTACTGCCACTATGGGAGCGGCATGGTGTCCTTGCACATCCACGTCGACTGCCAGATGTTGGTGTTGCTCGCCTATGTCCATGTGACCATCACCTCACTCCCACCACATGTTCTAGCAAGAACAATCCATGGCCAATGAGGCCCACCATGTCACCCAACCCTCTATCCATGACCTCTGTATAATCACAGTGGGCACCTGCAAGTTCATGGATGTTGTCACTTACAGATGAGAAAGCAGCCCTCTGCAGCCTCAGACCCTGTCTGGTGTACAGTTCCATATGTGCCTGCACCCCCATGACAGTCTGAAACATGCATCTGGTGGTACCAGTTATGGCACCTTTGCCAGGGGTACAATGACCAGTGGCCCTCCCATGAGCACCCTGGTACATCTGCCTATGTGGTGCCCTGCCAGACATCTGGCTATGTCTGCTGTGTCCAGACACAGCAGCCATAGATACCACACTCTCCTGTGCACTGCCACCAAACACCAACTGTCCCTCTCCTATGGCCACTGGTGATGGTGTATCTATAGGCACTGTGACTGTGTGCTGGGATGGGGTGATAACAGGGGTATGTCAAATGATGGTGCAGTTTCAGCCTCTGACAACCCTGCCTGTGCCTCAACACATCTATCATCATTTTCGGTGTCTGTATGGACACCAACATCAGATTGCATGCAGGAGAGACCTTGACCCACCTCGCCACCTGTGAGGGGAAAACAGGAAATGCACTTTAATACCTATATGGCATTGCATAACAGTACACACATATACACACGCTTATACACACACGCTTATACATACGTACACACACACACACACACACACACACACACACACTGAAATTCCACCATAATACCTACCTGTCCCTGAATTTACAGACTGTCCCAAGTTTATTCACGTAAGTTCCTTATCCTGCATCACACTTGGAAACATACACTCATTAACGTATCATTCTTCTAAATGCCTAGACAAGTGATCACAACACATGACCTGTTACTCCATTAGCTCTTTGACTTGATTGGAGTAGGTTTTACAAGGACTCACTGCTGTCATCCAGTGTTCACCCTGGGTATGTCCGGACATCATGAGCATGGCCTCCATATGTTAGGGGTTACTACGGTCACTCAATAATGTCACGCACTGGAGTGTCATACGTAACTATTGCGCAGTAGATGCAAGATCTGTTGTTCAATCAACTTATTATGTGGACAGCAGTAATAAATGTGTACACTCCCTGGTGTTGTCTAGTAATTCCCTAATGCATCTGTAGTGCTGCATATGTGGGTAGTCATTCACCTTTCTGCTAAGTGTAATTTTAACAGTATACCTGGTGTCTAGTTTTCCTCCCAATGCATGTTCTATGCTACATACCTTATTATACTATCAGCTGTCCTGAGATAACATATCAGACAAGTATTCCTGGTGTGTCATGTGTCAGTCCATGTCCATGTACTGCACATTTCCAAAGGGAAGTACTGACGTACGAACAACCTGACAATCACACATGTGCATACATGGACACCCACACAAACCCACACACACACACACACACACACACACACACACACACACACACACGCACACACACCAACCTCCCTCCACTCCACCAGATTGTACTTACAGACAAAATAACCCCCATGCACGCAGACACACACACACACACACACACACACACACACACACACACACACACATACACACACACACACACCTACAGGTGAGGTTGCACAGAGATAGTACACACAGACCTCCCACTACCCATCTGTCAACATAAGTAACATATGGTACTCAACAGCATGCAGTGCAGCTATAGTCAATCCATGCTAGCAACAGTATACATGTGTGTGATGCATGGGCTGTGTTAGTAGGTGATGCTACTTCCTCTGGAAAATACTGCAGCCATGTACACAGTACTGCTGTGCACCTGTTCTGCACCCTGCCATGTACTGTGCACCATACCTCACAGGGGTACACACCATTGATGAATGTGTATTACTGTGTCAGTTATGTCTGCTCTAATGCTCACAGCCCTATGTGTTTGTCCGCCACATACATGGGATGATATGTGGACAGATGTCATTTGTGACTGCCTGATGTCTGATTTACAGATGTAAATAAAACGAGAGCATGCAGGAGTGTAAAATCCACTAGTAAGACAAAAATACTCCTGTAAATGACTCAAGCACCCAGAAGCACAAACCAGGCCAAAAGTTCACTCAGCAGTTTAATGGAAAAAAAGTGCAGCAAAGTCTTAAAATTCCACCAAACAGTTGTTGTAGTGGTACATAAAATCAGTAAAGTAAAACTATCCATTGCATAAATATCCAATGCAGGAATTAAAGTAAGCGCTTTCGTCTGATCTAGTCACAGACTTTTTCAAAAGCATAGAAAAGCATTGCATCATGGTATAAATAGTAGCTTAATCAAAATCAATTAACATTTAAAATCAATTAATATTTTAAAGAAACAGGTTAAAACTGGGAATTGAGAATTACACCTGCTGGTATATTTGTAAAGAAATGTGTGTTTTATGTATATTCCTTTTTCTAGCTGAATTGTTTTTCAAACCTTACAAAATACCTTTATAACTTAAGTGTCCTTTGTTTCAGTACAGGTACCAAAGATAAGTGGTCATTGATACCTGGTGGTTGGATGGCATTTAGTGACAACTGCCACATTAATTCCCTTCTCGCTAATTCATTACACCAGTCTCTTCCCCTCTCATTGTATCTGGCCACCTCTAAAATGCCAAACTTATATCCTGTAAAATTGTCACATTTCAGTGCATGTCTGTGCAAAGCATTGTTGTGGTTATGAGTTCCCATAGCATATGAGTGTCCGTAAATCCTTTTTTTCAAGGGGTCTTTCAGTTTTGCCTAGATAAAACATATTACACCCCTGACAAACACTTACATAAGCCAAACCCTTGGTTTGACAGTTCCTCCCTGCCAAGTAAATTCTCTGCGGCGTGTCACCTATCAATATTTCTATATTTTCCAAAATAAGTGGACACTGGTTACATCTACCACATTTCTTTGTTCCCTTCTTTCCTTTGTATTTAAAAGGGGATGTTCCAGGAGATGTTTCATATTGTGTCCTAACTTATATGAAAATGATGGTCTTTTATCAAGCAGCTGAATCAAATCCTCGTTACCCTCCAAAATAACCCAGTTTTTATTGAGAATGTCCCTAATCTTGTGACCAAAGGAACTGTAATAGGTAACCATGGAATGTGAGTGAGTGGAACTAACCACTGAGAAAGGTTGCTTATTTTGAGGCTGGGGCACCCCCAACAAAGGTGTGTATCTAGTACCTCACCCACTCAGAATATCCATACCCAGCTCACAAACCCAGTCCTCTGGGTAACCTCTGTCAGTAAACATTTGAATTAACTGACCTAGTTCCCTCTTCAAACAATCCAGGGTTGAACACATACGAACCCCCTAATCATTTGACCTCTCACAAAATTCTTTTTGACATAAAAGGAGTAATGACTCTTGTAACTTAAAAAACTATTTAAGTATGTTGGTTTGCGATAAACCTTGGATATGAATGTGTTTGTATTTGCGTCCCTAGTAATGTTAACATCTAAGTAATTAATAGTAGTGGAATCATAAGTGTGTGTAAATTTAAAGTAAATCACATATATTATTGATGTAGTCAACAAAATTGTCAACTACTACAAATTGGCCCTTCCACAAAATAAAAACATCATCAAGGTATCGCAAGTACAGTAACCAGTTGTATGCAAAATCAGTCCCAAAGATAAAACGTTTTTCCTACATTGTCATAACCAGGTTTGCATACATTTGGCACAACTCGACCCCATGGTAACCCCTTTTGACTGCCTATAATATTCCTCCTCAAAAACAAAATAGTTACTGTTAAGGACTAATTCCATTAATTCCATAACTAGATTGGTCATGTTGGCATTCAAGTCACTATATTCCAACAAAGCCTCTTGGAATAATTCAAGTACACTGTCATGAGGGATGGACCCAAACAAATCAACTACATCAATAGTTGAGAATCATGTGGTTTCTTCAAAAAATTCATTTTATATCTGGGAGAAAAAGTCCCAGGAGTCGGATAGTATATAGTCTATTCTGGACAATGTGTCCTTGAGAAGCTGGTCAACAAATAACCCTAGAAAATAGGTGGAACTATTATGTGCTGCCAGTATAAGCCTGTAAGGGGGATGTATCACATTTTTATGTACTTTTGGTATGCTGAAGACAGTGGGGATGTAAGGATGTTTATTCTGTAAGAAATTAAACAACTTATCATTAAACAGATGTCAACATGTATAACCAATATGGTACTATTACACTGACAACTGTCAATCCTTACTGTGGCTATGGAGAGTGTACACACCCTTATTGATATGATGCCCTCTTCCTTGCTATGCCATGGGACCACATCACTGCATATGTTAACATTACATGAGCCTGATATGTGACATATGTCCTGTACAATCAAATGCAGTGTGTAACAAATGTGTTAGTTGTGCTGCTGCTAACCACGATGCATACACTTCATGGGTACATATGTGTGCACGCCCTTATCATGACAGTTTGTTGCACCTACTGTTGTGTACTACAGCAGTCACTATTCATGGCAGGGGTATACTAGCATGGGCCATCTGCATTTGCCAGTATATGCTCAGTCTGCCCTACACATGTTCTCCCAACTCTGCATGATTGCAAGGTCAACTCATGTACACATCCCTTGGAGTTCACATACTGCCATCACTATTGTTGTAGAGTCAAGGTTACATCTGCCACAGTTCCTGACCCTGACTGTGTGCAGATACAGCCACCCTGCTGCAGTGCACTAGTGTGTCATGATGACACCCCCTCCCCACCTTCAGCCTTTTTGCAGATGCTTGACAACTATGACCTACACATGTGTGTCAGTTTGCAGTGTCCCAAACACTGAACACCACATGTAACAACCTAGTCCCAGCTAATGAATGGCAAACCTACAGGTATACACTGGCACTGGCACAGTACAGCTGGGGATGGTGGGCCTGAGGTGGGGTGAGGCGTTGGTTGTGCAACACATGTACCTTACATGATACTGTCTGTAGGTTTCCTACATGGTCATGGTACACCAGTACACATTGCAATGCATGACTTTTGGGAACCTCTTCTGTTATGCATACACTACCTGTAAACAAGCCTGGCTGATGTTTCCTGTGGTACAACTGTCAGATCTGATTACCCTAACCAATATGCCACACATTTGCAGAGTCCAGGCAATTGCTGACATGGGTACTGCACAGCCAGTACTTGCCAGACATTCCGGCAACCCCCTCAGTGTTGTGGCATGTTACTAGGCAACCCACATGACCAATTTGCTACATGTGACATCATCTGGCTTGGATGGCCATCTGTTTATTTTCTACATCATTCCTGTCCCATACATCCTTGCCACATTAATGACTGTCTGCATTGTCTGCCATGGTATATGCAATGGTGAGCTTTGACTACATGGCCAGCTCATGGGTGCTACCTGTTTGGTATGGGGTGCATGCAAGGTCATGTAAGATATGTGCAAGCCACGGCTGCCTCTGTTGCAGGTAAGTGTGCACATTTGATGGCCAAAAGTCTTGGACAGCAGACCAATATGTGGTGTGACATTGGGGACGTGTACTTGCTGAAAGGTGCATTTCCATGACAAATGTATGCAGTCAGTACCTCAACAGCTGCTTCCACTATATTTTATCTGGAGTGTGAGCACACATATGCTTCCAGTGTTTGTGAAGGTACGTATTCCCCATATTTGCTGCCCTAACCTACAGTTCCATAATACACACTCATTGCTTATGTTGGGACCACATTGCAGGTTTTAAGGGTTGTGGACTGTAGTATTATGATATGCTGTAGTGTAGATCTGTAACAGTTGCCATTGTAATACTGGTATATACACTGCTGTAGCACTGTATAAGGGTAAAGTTTCACACATGTCCCTACTGTAGCCCATTTGTCCCACCATTATGTTCATCTCTGTGGACACATTTTGCAATGACAGGATGTTAGTTATATTGCAGATGTCTGACATACCCTTCAGATACAACATCATAGTCACCACTGTGATGCAGTGCAGTTAACAGCAACAACACGAGAACATGTATGGCATGCATTATGGCTCGGTGTGTTAGATGTGTGCATGGAATATACCATAGCAATAACATGACTGGTTTACTGGCAAGCATGAACATAAATCATACTCACCAGCTACAGGCTGCTGCCTTGAAGGTATACAAGAGAGACCTACATAAATGTGTGAAAGATGTGATGTCAGTAGCCACAGCTCTGGCATTGGTACAGGGTGGGTGCAGCATTACAGTACATCAAAAGTACAAGTCCACAATACTACAGCTTATGAATATCTGTTTATTACTACTACACAGCAGCGGACTATATATATGTTATCTCAAATATGCATGATCTACCTGTACAGATGTGGATGGATACACAACAGTGGTCTACTGATGTGCCCTGTGGCCTTACCTGCATGCTCCTCTGCAGGTGTGTTGGTAGCACCCACCTCCACTATACTCTCCACCAGTTGTGTGTGTAGGCAGGCAGGTGCCACGAGACCAGTGAGGAGCTCCTCAACACATGTCAGGGGGGATGGATGGCATGACCCCCCCCCTGTTGTGAAGTGATCCCCCTGGACTGCAGCAGCAGCATGCTGATGGGCATTGTGAAGCAGGTCACTGCAATGATGCCGGACCTGCTCATAACTGCGGTTATGCAGGCTGAAATCATTGACCCTGTGGACTAGATCACTCCACAGGGTGGTCCGCTCCTGCTGCTCATGGGCTGTTCTGCCAAACACACCCGGTAGTGCTGTACCAGATGTGTAATGATGACCTCATTCTCATCCGCTGAATAGACAGGTAGTCTGCCATGTGACATCTTGCCTGAAAGACAAAGATGGAAACAGGTCTGAGCAACTCATACAGCAAGGTTACCATAGTTTTTAATACACATCTCTGTCTCTCCCCCACCATATCTGCAAC
This sequence comes from Protopterus annectens, assembly GCF_019279795.1. Lineage (NCBI taxonomy): Eukaryota > Metazoa > Chordata > Ceratodontiformes > Protopteridae > Protopterus > Protopterus annectens. The sequence continues at coordinate 1,186,362,609 of NC_056725.1, read as the reverse complement.
AAACTGTTCACACAACTCAGTCAGTATGGCTACAGCTTACCTACCATTGGGACATATATCGTATTGTACCACACTTTGTGCTATGTGTTTGTAGCTATGTTCCCTGTGGGGACACTATCATTGCTGACCTGTTACAGACAATGTTACCTGCATGTCATTGTAAGGGCCACTATGGTTTCATATATGAATGTGGTCTGTTTCCTATGTGATTGCTGCACATTTCTTGTTATGTGTTATTGGGGATATCTATGTGTGCTGTTGGACGTGATCCGGGAATGTGTGGACTATTACTACCCACATATGTTGTATAACAGTGAAACTATAGCATGTTTAGGGAAGAGTTGCCAGGAGAACCACTTCTTCCACCTCCTCTGGCCATGTTACCAGGCCACATCACATGTGGGATCCATCCCGAGGCCTCTTCATCTACTGGTCCTGCACTACCGCCAGGTGGAACCACCTCAGGAGGATGGTGCCCCCCCCCCTCCAGGGGCACACACAGGTATGATCCTGTCACCCGAGGTCAGATCCAGGGTCTGGTGCACAGGGAGCTCCACAGAGACTTGGGGGATGTGCTACAGCACCTTGAGGCCCTCAGTACACAATCACAGGGTCCACATGCTCCTCCTGCTCAGCCTCCAACCCAGGCACCTTCAGGGCCGTGAAGCTGCTGTTGTGACTGGCAATGGGTGGGGGCCTTGTTCCCATGGTTTCCTTGTGGGGGCTCAAGGGGCTTCTACATCACAGAGTACACTCACCATCCAGGGTATTTACCCACCACATGTGTCATACACCACCCCTGTAGGCTATCTTCTCTATCTACCAACGCAACCCACCTCCACAAATATACCTGCTATCCTTCCCCAAATTCCCAATCCCACCTTCACAGACAAAGGCAATGTGGTCCCAACAAGGGGTTCAGACATGACATATCCATCCATGTTGCACACACTTACTGCTGTGTATATATATATATATATATATATATATATATATATATATATATATATATATATATATATATATATATATATATATATATATATATATATATATATATATCTATATATAATATATATATATATATATATATATGTATGTATGTGTGTGTGTGTGTATTGATATGTGTGATGCTCTCTCACACATAGCATGCAGCACTGTGATGCAAAAATAGGGGACATGTATTTATATGTGTATGTATGTGTTTGCATACATGTACACATTACACACACACACACACACACATATATATATATATATATATATATATATATAGGGTACATTCAGACATCAAGTCCACAATCTATAACTCTCCTTCCTGCACAGCTGCACTGTTCTGCCTTGCTACAACACAGACAGGTGCCACATATGGACACAGCCTAACATTAGGGGGGTATATATAGGGACAGATTGCAGGTAAGCCTATTACACACTTATGGCATTTCAGCATGCTACATTACACGTTAACTTGAGTGTCCTGCAAGTGGTGTGCTCTGGAACCCAAGTGTCCATCATTATGGCATTACTTCCACAACCAGCTATTGGCCACAGTAATATACATAATTTCCATTACACAACACCCTCTATGATGGCTTACATTTTGTCAGTCAGTGCTGCTCTGCACAGTTGACAGGTATGGCCCACTACCCACAGGGACAGATACTATTGTCCATAGCAGTTGTTCAGCTGGACATCATAACAACAACACCTGATGGCACATATAAATCATTCCACATCATCTATCCCATTATTATGGACCAAATACTACAGTCAATTACATGCATGTGTACTTCACATACCTGTTGTGGGAATGATGTCTGTTCTGGATAGTTTGCTTGGATTTTATCGGTTTTTTTTTCCTTTGCCTTTGGCTTGGCCTTTAGCTTTCTTTCTCTCTCTCTCGCGCTATCTCTTTCACTCTCCAGTAAATGGATTGAGCTGCTTTGCATAGATTGCACCATGGATTTTGTAGGTGATGCACATGATCAGGTGATGGCCTCTGCACCAGTGTCTTCCACTTGCTACCTGCATGCAGCATTCTGTGTAGTACTTACAATTACCACTGTCATGGCAACTCACTACTATAAATCTCTACATCATGTGGGCGTGGTCCCTTTGCCTTTCTTGTATGGTGGAAATCCTTCCTGTGTGTTGGCAGCAGTGTTACAGACAGCAGGTAGCAATACCTCTTATAAGAGGACTTGCAGACTCAGGACAGCTACATATTTGTATAAGGTTCCAGAACTACAGACAGAGTGTGAGTAGTGTTGTTATAAGCATTGTATAGGATCAGTGTTACAGGGTTTGAGTATACATACTAGTTTAACATGGAATGCAGTCTGTCTGCATAACTTGCAACTGTGGACCTATCCACATGATGGCCAGAGGTGCTCCTGTTATGTTTTGTCTGTCCACCACACAGGTCTTTTGTCAGGTATATCACTGGCAGTGTGTGTGTTGAGTGCTAACAGTACCCGGCTACATCCATTTGTGTTTCTGACTTCATATTCCTGACTAAGGTTATGTAGCACACTATCCTGCAACACCAGCAACTTACTCAGTGTATGACAACACTATTTCTCATATGAGCCTGTGTTCCGGCCTCTATTCTCCACCTACATACCAGGCTTTGCCCATATGACATGCAGTCAGAGGTTGTTATGTAGTGGCCTGTGATTATGTCATGCTGCCATTCCTGCTATCATTCCAGTGCTGTTGTGGCCCCCACACATATTGTAGGGTTGGTTCCATATATATATATGTGGGCTTCAACTGCACAAAACATGTGTGTCCTTCTGCAGAGGTTAGTGTATGTATCAGTGTTGTATGCTCCTGTAAGTCAGTCTATGGGGGGTAAGCACCATAAATATCCTCGGCTGTTACAACATGTGAGGGATATCAGTAGAACGCTGCCCTATGGTATATGGCTGTACATTACCATACATTTCACCTTGTGAACATTGCTGGCCTTCTGCTTACTGCCATACTGACTGTTCTGTTTGTCAGTGTGATTGTGATGTTTTCAGTTATGCATTGTTATGTAACAGATACATCCCATTGTGTCAACTTAAGTCTTTTCTCCCTAGGGATTGCAAACAGAGTGTAGTTAGAGGCTGCTGGACTATACATCTGCATTACTTACTGTTGATTGATTGTTATCCTATGGCCCAGTCTGTCTTTACTGTTGTACTACTTGCATGCCTTGGCCTGGACAGCAACATATGTTATGCTTTTGGATTACTGCATTAAACAATCTGCTTGAGAGTTGCATTACTCAGTTAGTATGTATTTCAAAGACCTAACAGCTATATGACATGGCATATACAACTGTAATAGTACATAAATAAAACATTCTAATGTATGCAAACCTCTTTGTGGTGTCATATCCTTTGACTTCTCTGTGGCTATATGTTTCAGGCAACAATTGTCTTTTGTATGGGTGACTCATATACTGTCCATCTGATAAGGTGGCAACTGTAGGAATACTGGCTGTTCAGTATGGTGTGCACCCTCTAAATATGTATCTGCCTATACATATCTCTGTGTGTGTATGTGTAGTTATATTATGTGTGTGTGTGTGTGTGTGTGTGTGTGTGTGTGTGTGTGTGTATGTGTAGTTATATTATATATGTGTGTGTGTGTGTGTGTGTGTGTGTGTGTGTGTGTGTGTGTGTGTGTGTGTATCTGCATATATGTGTGTGTATATATGTATCTTTGGACTGTTTATTGCTTCCACATTGTACATACCCTATGGTGGCCAGAGTGTACTGCATATGTTATTGATCCTATCCTGACATCATACAGGTGGGATGGATTATTATTAATGTCTTGGGCCCATGCTGTGTTGGGTCCTGTGTATGGGACTTGCAACAGTTGGTATTGTATTGCAGGGCAGATCTGTTTTGCTGTGGGGGAGGGGGTGATATCAATACTTACAAGACATATTTAGCTTGGGCTGCCTCACCCCCATTAATGGTGCCTTTGGTCATATATGTATTTGTTATGTTCTCTTTTATAACTATAGATACATATCTGTATATACATATACACACACACACACACACATATATATATATATATATATATATATATATATATATATATAATATAATATAATGTAATATAATATAATATAATATAATATAAATATATATTTTATATATATATATACATATATATATATATATATATATATATATATATATATATATATATATATATATATACACATATACATGTAGACATATATTTCTATAGATGCATGTATATATATATATATATATATATATATATATATATATATTTTTTTGTGTGTGTCTTTCGGCTTTTCCCAGTTAGGGGTCGCCACAGCAGAACTCCGGTCCGCTAATGATTGGCAGTAGATTTTTACGTACTGAGTTGCCGGCTCTGACGCACAACCTTCAACGAAGGTACGTCCATTCACGCACGTCTCCACACAGAAGACGGTCTAGCTGAGAATCGAACAGGACCAGGGACGTCGGGAGGCATACGCACTTTACTGATTTCAGTACAACCTTTTTAGAAGGGGGTAGCTTTTTTGAAAAAAAAAAAAAAAATGTACGTATTTAAAGGGTGTTGGCTCCTTTAAGGAGGATACCTTAAAGGAAGTGAGCTCACATCATGTCCAGTCTCGCAAATGGATTATCAGAACTTCGGAAGCAATTGGTGTGTGTTTATAATCTCTGTCACGCAAGCAATTGAAGTAAGTGAGGAGGATACCTTAAAGGAAGTGAGCTCACATCATGTCCAGAGCGGGAATCTCTCTCGCAAATGGATTACCGCAATTGAAGTAAGTGTGTACAAATGGATTATCGGACAAATGGAGTGTTTACAATCTCTCTCGCAAATGAAGTAAGTTTGTGTTTACAAATTTTAAGCACCTGTTTATGTCAGAAATGTTAGCCAGACAGCTCACAGAAACAAAGGAGTAGTGACTCAGGGGTAACCAATACTGAAGTCAGACGCAAACGTTTTTACTAATATACCATACACAACCAGCACCAGCTATAGAAATGCTACCTTAAAAAAAACAAGACACTGTTTGAGTTTAACTGGATCCATCTAATGTGCTATAGTTAAGAGATACCAAAGAAACTGGAAATTAACCCACGAATAAAGGAAAAAAATCTGAAGTTGTAATTAATATGCAGCTTTGACCTCCCCTCACTGGGTGATGCATGGTTGTGAAAATATAATGTGTTATGCCTGTGTCCTAAGTATCAGCTTAAAACTGCACCATATCATATACATAATGTTTCTAAATATATATCTATATATATATATATATATATATATATATATATATATATATATATATATATGCATAAATGGTTAAAACCTCAATTAACAGACTGCTTAATTGGTGGAAACAGCATTAAGCTGAATCTAGCATGGGTACACACACTTCTGCAAACAAGTAGAAATGCATAAAGAATGCTGAAGCTTGTCATTTGTAAACACAGCAATAGGAGTCATCTGTTCACTATCACTGCTGATTAGGGTTCCTATTTACAGACTGACAGTGATTCATTTTGTAGCATATTTCTTTGTTGCTGTGTGACTACTGAAGGTAGTATATTTAAGTAAGGGATTAGAAGGGACAACCCCCTCCCTTATGGATATGTACCCTTGTAAAAACTCTTTTGAAACTTTTCTTTTGGGTGGTGGATCTGTTTTAAGGTATGCATGATTATCTATTTCTAGAAAATTTGAGTCCAGTTTTTTTAGGAAACATGTTGATCCCAATACCTGCAAAACATCAAGCCCCCCAGTTTGACTCAGCCCATTTGCCCCCCTCCCACTAGAATCATATGTAGTAGAGTATGGGTGAAAGCTGTTCAGATGGGCTATCATATAGGCATCCACAAGGGTTGATAATGATCTTGCTAGCATCCTGACAACTGTTGTAGACACTAACCCTACACCCTGGTAGTGAGGTGGGTACTTGCAGCCCTGCAAGGACTACCTACACCCTTCTATCTCTGGATGTATGTTCTTTTATGCATGCTTACAACAGCAATGGCTTCTAAGATGACTAGCCACACCCCAAGTTCTCCTTGATTCTGGCTCTGTGCCCTTGCAAGCCTCTATTTGTACAATAGCATCAAATCCAGCTGGCTGGGAAGCACCATACATTCTCTTCAGGATGGGCATACCATACACCTCTCACTTCTATCCTCCCCTGCCTAGCTATTCTAGCACCTGAGCTATTATTTGAACTTGGGTCATCAGGGGCATAGTCAAGGCTTCATCTCTTTGTGCTGCTTTTATGATTTTAGTGGGATTCTGCTAAGTGATGTTTCTATGAACTGATGTTTCAGTCATTTGCATTCAGTGTTTTGGGATTCATCCATCTGTGTTTTCTATGATTTCTTATACTTATGCATTACTGTACACCAATTGGAATGTACCTGGCTAGACATCTCCAGCAGCTGGAGAGACCACAGAGGTACCTAACCAAGAGGATTACTGGCCTCAAACAGTTGCCGTATGCAGCATGATTGAAAAAGCCAAGACTGTTCTCTGTTGCATACCGCTTTCTCAGAGGCGATCTCTGTTTAACGTACAGAGCTATGTCCAACCCAGAATTGTTGAACATGCTCCCTCTTAGCAAAACCAAATCTACTCGAGCTACATGCTCTAGGGATATAAACCTCAACACAACAATGAATAGAACATGCTGGAGGGATAGATTCCCTTCGCAGAGACTTCCTTACTATGGAACAGGGTCCCGATCTATATAAGACAGAGCCCATCACTATCACTCTTCAGGAGGAACCTTGATGAGTGGATGAGTAACAGAAATTTCACACCGGGAATCACACCAACAGCACTACTAGACAGGGGCCAAGGGTACTAGCTGCTAGTACAAGGGTCTAGGGAACTACTAATGGGGCGGTGAATACCGCACAATGTGGCTGGGCTAATATATGCCTTCGGGCAGATAGCCCAGTACCAACCTATGAACCTATATGCATATATATTTATCTGTCTATCTATACATCTAATATGCACTTAAATCATCCACTAAGAGCTTCTGAAGATACAAAAAAGCCATGACTTTGATGATAAAATATTACTAAATATATTGCTACTTGGGATATCAGAGAATGAAACTGGAAAATAATATCTGCAATATATCACACACTATGTTACTGAGCATATTTCACCCTACCAAATAGTGATTTACTATTTCTCTGACACCCTAACTCCTTCCACCCAATGATTCTTCTGTAAAGGGAACATCAGTGTCACCTGGAGTTTTAAGCAAACCAGTAAAGCATTTCAGTGAAACCACCTACTGATTAGCTGGTAGGTGGCCAAGGTATTAGCAACATGTTGTGGGTGGGTGTCCAGTTGCTTGAATGATGGATCACTTTGAGTCATACTTACTTAAACTTTATTGCTCAGGGGATGGTTGCCTTTAACTCTCTTCTGACCTGTCATCTAAACATCAGAAGTGTAAACAATAAGATTCACAACCTACATGCCCTTTTAGCTACTTGTTCCCCAGACCTACTATGTCTCACAGAAACCTGGCTTAAACCAAGTACGAAAGACACACAGATAATCCCACCAGGGTATGATATACTAAGAGCAGACCGAATAACTCGTAAAGGTGGCGGTGTAGCCATACTCTACAAAAATACATTACAAATCTCCCTTGCCTCTCCACAACCCCTCCTAACAAACAATGCTGAAATTCTACTTGTAAAACTTCAACCAAACAAACATAAAAGCATAAATATAGCATGTATTTACATCCCCAGGCAACAATAATAACAAAACCTTAGAGGACTTTCTCCACTGGTTAACTCAAACTCACCCCCAGGAATCCATAGTGTTAGGTGACTTCAACATCGATTGGAATTCCTTCTCATCTAGCTCCCCATCTAGCAGCATAAATCTACATGGCTTTTCTCAGCTCATATCCACTCCTACCAGACTAGGTAAACCCCAAAACAAAGACAGCATCCTGGACTGGATCCTTACTAATAAAGATCCTGACCAGTACTCAGCAGGTACTCACCCAGAGGACATGAGTGATCACTTACTCACCTATGTTATCAAATTCAAGAAAATCACCCCCCTTCTTACAACCATAAAAAAAATCAGGAACAATAATAAATTCAACGCCTCCATTTTTCAAACTGAACTTAAAGCCCACAACTGGACAATACTCAAGACTCTTCCTCTTGAAGAGGCAGTTATCTACTTCAACACCACCTTCCTCAAGATTCTAGATTCCCATGCTCCAATACAGTCCATTAGAACTAAAACCAAAACCGCACCATGGCTCTCTAAGGAAACAAAATCCAAAATCCTATCTAGAAACAAGATGTGGGTCACATGGCGTACCTCTAAAGACCCACACTCCCACCAAACTTTCCGGCAACTTAGAAGTGAAACTAAAAGAATGATCTTAAATGATAAAAAAACTTCTTCCTCCACCTCCAACACAAACACCTTAATAATCCACAAAAATTCTGGGCAGGCTTAAACAAGCTCCTGCACCCAGGCCAGGCAACCACCCCCACTCCAACAACTTGCAAACAACAGTGCCCTGTAAACATTGCTAACACATTCAATAGTTTCTTCACAGAAACTATACAATCCCTGGCCACACAATTCAAACAAACAACCAGCCCACTCCACTACCCATGCCAGCAGAATACTACAACTACATCAGATCATCTATTTACCTTCGATCCAGTACCCATATCCTCTATAACATCTCTTCTTAAAAACTAAAACCCACTAAGCTAGCAGCTGACCTTCTCCCAGCTGAGTTTCTGCAAAAGCAGCTGAGGCCATTTCCTATCCGTCTCCATAATCATAAACCATACCTTGTCAGAAGCCTTCATCCCCTCCATATGGAAAATGTCCCACATTATTCCTCTCCATAAAGGTGGTAGCTCACTAGAGCTAACCAACTACAGACCTATAGCTATACTCTCACCCCTGGCCGAAATTATGGAAAAGTGTGTCCACAAACAACTGATGGAACACTCACCAAAAATAAAATTCTAGCCAACTCCCAACATGGCTTCAGGCCAAATCACAGTACCACATCAGCCCTACTATCCTTTTCTAATACCATCAATAACTTCAGAAACAATAATAAACTATCATCTGCTCTTTTCTTAGACCTCTCCAAGGCCTTTGATATGGTGAACCACATTCAGCTCCTCCATACATTAAAAAAACTATCACTCAGCAATTCCACGCTGAAATGGTTCCAATCCTACCTGTCCAATAGGCAACAGGCTGTCCTATGGCAGGACAAATTATCCACATGCCTACCTGTTACACTTGGAGTTCCCCAAGGATCTAATCTTGGCCCTCTTCTCTTCACCATCTTTGTTAATGACCTGCCCACAATCACCCCCCATGCCACATGCATTCAATATGCAGATGATTCGACTATCATCAGCACTGCCTCCAACCTGGCAGACCTCACTGCTTCAACCCAAGACACCTTCAACCTTATAGAAAAATGGTTCTCAAGTCGTCAACTAGTTCTCAACCCCAACAAAACAAAACTACTTACTTTCTCACCCACTAACAAGACTCTTCCCCCCACCTTCTCTATAACATCCTCCAATAGAATCACTATATCACCAGAAGCTCACACAAAGCTATTAGGTGTTACCATTGATAACTCACTTAAATTTGACACCCATTTCAATCTAACCATCAAAACCATCAATAAAAAGCTTGTCTCTCTCTATAAAGTAAAACACTTTCTCACTCCTCACGCTAAAATTACAATTGCCAGCACACACCTACTATCAACTCTTTTCTATGCCTCCCCCCTTTTTACAAACCTAAACAAGACAACCCTTAACAAACTTGCTTCTTGTTACAATCACATAGCTAGATTTGCCACAAATTCCACCTTTAGAATGCACCACTGCACTAACTTGAAGCAACTAGGGTGGTTAGAGTTATCCAGCCAACTCCATTTCAACCAACTCAAAACGGCTCACCAGATACTGCATCACCCAGAGAAAACACCAGCTCTGAAAAACATCATTCACCCCTATATTAACCTGCAATCTTTACGCTCCTCCAATAAGATCTTAGCTCAAACTACCAAAGTCAATAATTCTGCTGGGGATTCTCTATTCTCAAACTTTGTAGGGAAAATGTGGAACTCCCTACCGACCATGCTCACCTCAGAACCTTCACTCCTACAATTCAAAAAAAAGCTTAAACCCCATCTCAATACTCTCTGGCAATGTCCCTGTTCCAAACCTGATTAACCACTATCATTAACCCTTCTCTTACCTCACTATCCTTAACCGCTTTTTAACAAGGCGCCTCACCTTTTTAACTGACCTATGTTTTTTTTTATATGCTGCTGTTATTTCTTTTCCCAAGATGTGATGTATCTTTATATTGTATTTAGAACTCAACTATCTTCTTTTTTTTTTGCATTAACAATGTTCATATGTCTGTTATGTACCTGGAGCTTTTCTCCCCGGGCCTCCGCTGAAAATGGACATGTATCCAGTCGGACTCTCCCGGTTAACAAATGTAAAATAAAATAAATAAATAAATAAATATCAATGCTTAGTTAATGCTTAGTTTATTCAAGAGAGTAGTAGAAGTGCTCAAAGTGAGTCTGTGTTCTCTGAGATCACAGTCACTTGGAAAAACAATAATCGCATAGAAGAAATAAGATACAAGCTGTTTTAGGTCTATATCACTGCCCTTTATCTAAGGTGCAGCAACTCTGGAGTTTGAGTAAAGTAAGAGGACATACAGGTAAACCTCCCAAGTGGTGGTGGTGGGGTGTAGGGGTTTGACTCTTGTAAAAACAATTTTGTTGACTCTTATAGTGTGCTGTATTCATCAGTAAACTGTACAAGTTTGAGTACAAGTTTTCAAAAAATTGTTTACTTGAACTGACTGCTATGAAATTTTATCCTGTTGACTATTCTGCAGGCCTTGCTGTTTTAAAAAGAACATAGTGAAATCATCCAGAACTCCATATGTACCACAAACAAGAATGTCATACAGAAAAAAATAACTACAACAGGGAATTGCTTCTTTAACAGTTTTGTAAGTGCCCCTACAAGTTACAGCAGACAACTGTAATAACAGAAATTTATGCAAGGCAGTTATCTACAGCTGACACCATAAGAAGACTAGTAAACCTTAATTTTCTTGGGGAAAGTAAAGACAGAGTCAAGGCTGAGGGTAGGTCCACTTTGGAGTATTGGTTTGCTTAACAAAAGTATGTTCCTTCCAGTCTCTGTTGTTTGTATAGTAGCAGTGAGTGTCTAAGAATTTCCAGAGAAGTGAAGATGGACATTTCCTGCTTGACAGGAGATAAAGTTAATAATATAGGAGTTGAAGGAGGATTTCAGCGAGTATTCTCATCCTTTCTGAAGATGTGACCATTTATTTATTATATGAGACAGTGGTAAGCTTTAGGTATAGCACCAAGAAAGAAGCACCTAGTGTTGCAACAGGTCATGCCAGGACAATTAATTAGGTAAAGAGGCAACAGTAAGAATTTCAGAGGTACTGTAGTGCAGAAACCTAGTTACACAAGTGAGAAGCTACTGTTCCATGGCTTTTCAAGTTTCAGGGGCCAGGCTAGAATTTATTATGAACACATTGAGTTGTAACTGAATCACGTCTCTTGTTTTGCTACCATGCTTATAGACCAGCAGAACTACAAAGTATGTGATCGAAAGTCAGCTCCTGGCTATATAGCTGCCAACTTGTTATTTCTAGTAAAGAATTTTCGGGGGCTCTGAAAGCCTTCACTACTTGAGGTTTCATCAAATATTTATTGAACTTTTAAACTCAGTCATTTTCTCCTTTGCTACGAATAGTTCAGTTTTAGTTTTATACAAAATGAAAATAGCACTGTTGAAACTGAAATAAAATTAAAAAAATCATATTTGCATAGTTTTTACATGCAAGCTTCTACATCTTCAGAATTCATCTGTATTTATCCAGTTGTTAACCCAGGTAGCACATTTCATCTGAAAAGTATGGTTTTGCGTATTTATTTTTACAAGAAACTGAAATAAATTAGACACACACACACACACACACTTTTGAATACCTCATACTGAGTTGTCACTGGGTGCCTTGATCTCCTTGTCTCCTCCAGTATCCTGAAGATGTGGTAGCTGGTGAAACCTGAAGTGGTAGAAGTGTGTGCAAAGCTGCTTGCAAATATTGCATTTAATTCCAGTTTGCAATTTCAAGAGTGTTAGGCAGTTTATGCTTTTACTGTTTGCATTATTCTAGCATCTTGACTGACAGTGACCCAATCAAAGGAATGTAATGTTGTAAGAACTATCAGGAAGTCCTGAGAATCAGTTTGCCCTGAAAAGCCCCAGACTGTTTATGTCTCCAAGTTCATGACAAGTATAGTACTTGGGCTAGTTTATCACACTTTTTACTTATATGATTCGTTACCTCAAAATGTTACTCTGCTCTACAGTTACTGCTATTCATAGAATGTGTTTATTTTGTTTATTTCCTCTGTTAAATGGGTAAGGCAGTGGCTAAATATGATCTCTTTCTAGGAATGATCTTTAATAAATAACATGAATTGGTCAAGTAGCCAAATATACTTAGATATGGAGGTTACGTTATAAAATTATACATCAAATATGAAATGTCCTTATCTTTAAGTCCTGTTCTAGCCTTGCAGAACAATGATTCCTAAGAATGTGAATGAGTTAGAACTTAAGGTTTGGACTTTTACAAAAATAATTTCAGCACAAACTTTGGAGGTCACATTTATGATGGCTGGTGTGAAGGCATTGTCTACACAAGATACTGAAGACCAGGAAAGGCAAGTAGCTGAGGCATAAGTGGAAAGGTACAGTCAGCAGACATAGACAAGAAGTAGCCAAGTGCCAGGTCACAAGGCAACAATAAGTTGTCAGAGGGTCAGATAAAGCAATGCCATCAGAACAATGTCAAACTGTGGCAAGATTAGCAAATGTTAAAAAGCCTACAAACAGAGGTGTTTTCCCCAATTTTAGAGTATATTTTACAGCATTTATTATAACTATGATTGCCTTAATATTGTTACAACTCAAGTGCTCTAGGTTGCACTGCATCTGAACTGTTTGTGTGGTTTAGCTGCTTTTCTCTATATATAGACTTTTTTGTATATGTAGACTAGCTACTTATTCTGCTGTATTACTGCCTCTTAAATCGTTTTTCAGTTGTGCACTTGCCTTGCTTCATTTAAAAAGTATTAAATTGCTAATTTTGTAGAGTTTTAATTGCATTTACTGTTTAGGACTACACACTCAAGTGTGTTAGCCTTTTCTGTGTTTATTTACTGTATTATTGCATTGTTTAGCCTGGTTCAACAAAAGAAATACTATGTTGTTTGCTCGTTTCCCACCTTTAAGGCCAGTCCAGATCCCAGGCTTTGCTTGTCTCAGGATTTTATTTTCTGTGTTCAGAGCTATCCAGACCTTGCTGTGGTAGAGGGAAGTCCCACTGCTTACCAGTGGGAGTGGTGAGTATTGTACTGCCTATGTAACGCTAGAGGAGTGGTTTCCAGCTCTGAAATTGTAATTTTATTAGCCATTTTGGGCTTTCTATCCCTTTCGACTTTCTGGCTTAAAAATGCGTGTGTTTGCACATTTTTTGCATCGTGCAGCACTGCAAGGCTACAGTTAAATTATTCCAGGTGCCAGAAAGTGTACTCTTCAAATTTTCCCTTAGAACTAGCTGGTTTCTCAGTAGTAGCACTAAAATCTGAACCCCTGTGCCTAACACTTGCTCTAGAACCTGCTGGGAAGCACTAGGAAGCCTGAAACTGATACAAGCACTCAACTCTCCTTGTAAATAAGGAGAAATTAATTGTAGGCACTAAACAGCCTATAACTGCAAAGTACTTTGCAAAGGTAAGGGAAAACAGCTCTTAAACTTTACAAAAAAAGCACCTAAACAGGCATGTCCAAGGGTCAGCTTCCGGTGATTTCTCCTGTCCACCTGGTGAATCTGGGCATACTGGGGCAATGCGGCAACTGCCTCATGTACACAGACAATCCTCTCCTCCTACCACCCAACACTACAACCTGCGAGAGATGCACTTACATAGCCAAAGTGGAAGCAAAGCTCTCTCCGGCCAAGATTGTGCTAGACAGTCAAGAGGAGAAGGTTAACACCTGCACTACACCTCAAGCAACTCATAGCCCTTCAAAATCCACACCATCAACACCCACACATAGCAACACTAAACTCACATATGCGGAGGCCCTTAACATTAACCTGCCCAAGCAACAAGGACCTCCAAAGTTGAAACGCAAACAAACACCAGTCACAACCAAAGTGACACATAGCTCACAACACCAGTGTGCCACCCAACAACAGCCCCTAAGGCAAGACAATGTACCCAACACTTAAGTCATAGGTGACTCTACAGTCAGGCACACTGATGTCCCACTCACCAGGCTGGACAAGGAGAAAATTACAGTCAGCTGCCTGTCAGGTGCCAGGATCTGCCAACATAACGCATGCACTCAAGTCACTCCACAACAAGTACAAATATGACTCTGTCATTGTCCATGCTGGAGTGAATGACTTGGGATGTACCTCCCTGGACTACATGAAAAAAGACATGGAAGAGCTCTTGGATCATGTAGCCCAGGCAGGTATGACCCTAGCCCTGAGTAGCATCCTGCCTTCGCCCAGAATGATACCACAGTATAAGGACAAAATGAATGTATCAACAGTTGGCTAAGCTTCTGGTGTCATTCAAAGGGGATCCAGTATTTGTCTGCCTGGGAAGACATGATCAACAAACCACGATAATTTATCAGAGATGGTCTGTACCTGTCACCCCTGGGATTCAGGTTACTGGCTAAAGCTCTTGCCACCCCTATAGTGCCTTTTTTAGGCAAGGTTCAAAGGATAAAACCACCACCATAACAGATACAAGCATGCAAAATCTGAAGATAATGCTACTCAATGCTAGAAGTCTAAACCTCAAAATGCACTCTTTCGAGGCACTCCTAAAAATGGAGAACATCGATATCTGTGCAGTAACTGAGACCTGGTTCAAGGCTCCAGAGAGCACCCCTCCAATACCAGGCTACAACTCTTACCACACTTTTCGGCCAGAAAACCAGACCAGAAAACACTAAAGGTGGAGGAGTGTCCATATTCACCAAGGATATTCACACCTCCAGGCTAATTGCCCAACACAATGCATCTGAAATTCTCCAGGTGCAACTAACACTAGGTAAGACTGCAATCCAAATTATAACTTGCTACCGATCCCCCACCAACACCATGCCCCAAGATTCTCACTACACCTTTCTAAACATACTGAAAAAATATTAAGATACAACCAAACACCCTAATACTGGGTGATTTCAACTACCCTGCCATTAACTGGGAAAACTACTCGGGTACCAACTCCTTTTCCCAACGGTTCTTGGAATTCATAAATTCCAATGGTCTGATCAACTAATCCATTGTCCCACCAGGGTTCCAATATCCTAGACCTGGTCATTACCAACATGGGAGATAGATGCTCCACACCAGTGGTCACCTCCTCATTGGTCAGGTCTGACTATAAGCAAATCACCCTTGACATCCACATCCTACCCCCACCCCCCAGTAAGGAAACCTCCTTAAAAAACTTCTCCAAAGCCAACTTCATGCTACTGAAGTCAGAAGTGACAAACGTCATGACACCCATGCAGACGGGATCTGAAAGTTCGACTGTAGAATCCTACACTAAGGCACTGTACGAGCACATCCACTCGTGCATGAATTATGCCATCCCAAATAGAACCAAGATGCTCTTCTCCAAAGAAAGGAAGCTGATCTGGTGGTCCCCTGCTATAAACAAAGTACACAACAGACGGAAGAAACTGTTGCAGAAAAGAGGAAAATCCCAGGATGCAAAAAACTCCCTCACCAGCCTCAGTAAGAAGCTGAGATCCCTCATAAAATCCTCAAAAGCTAGTTACGAAAATAAAATTGCCAAAGATTCCAAAGACAACCACAAGGCATTCTATAGTTATGTCAAGAATCTAAATAGCAATGCTCAGATCTGCTGTGAGCTACAACAGAATGGCATTAAATATACTGATCCCAAGGATATTGCCAATATCCTGGCAGATCGATTTAGTGCCAACATCACCCCCCTCTCACCCACTAAAGGGGCCATCTCAGTACCAAAAGATTGCCAAATGCTGGTAATCATGGCCACACATGTAGAAACCGCACTCTCCAAAACTAAGAATACAGCATCCATGGGACCAGATGACATCCCAGGCTGTGTACTACATGAACTACAAAATTAACTGGCACCTCACCTAAGTGCCATGTTTAATCATAGCCTCATCTCAGACTTCGTGCCTGTCCTTTAGAAAAATTCATACTAGCACAAATCCTGTTCTAGCAACTTTCTCATACTAGCACAAATCCTGTTATTCTAGCAACTTTCTAAGTTCACGAGAGCATTATTTAATATCTGCCCCTGTTTATTTTAGGCTTTGTCCATATTTCTTGCACTAAGAGGTAGGTAGGGGTGTGTGTGTGAATAAAGCATCCTAGTTAGGGCTAGCAGGTGGTTAGTAATTTACTCAAGCTCAAAACCTGTACCTTAGTTACAGAAAACAAAAGCATAAATTCTCTACCCCAACTACCATGCTGCATTTTTCAAATAACTGACATTTCAGGTTAAATTTCAATTCAAGGAACCGAGTTTGAGTGAATTTATATTGTATTACTGAAGAGGCATTACAGTGAATGCCTCTTCATTGACACTAAAAGAGCGAACCGTGAATTACGAGAATGGCCGTAGCTTGGCTGGGGAGGTGGGTAGCAGTTTGAGAGCTGTGAGATATATATCTGTGTATATATATATATATATCTGTGTATATGTATGTATATATATATATATATATATATATATATATCTGTGTATATGTATATATATATATATATATATATATATATATATATATATATCTGTGTATATGTATATATATATATATATATATATATATATATATATATATATAGATAGATAGATGTTTATAGATATAGATATGAATATACACACACACACACATCTACATTTATAAATACATTTCCTGTACTGTTGAATGACTGTGCTGGATGATATTTCTGTGAAAACATCAGGGTTATGTATATCTGACGTGGCTTAGAGGCAAATCACTTTTGCTAAGGTGTGTAGGGTCCTGGGTTTGACTCTTGCAAAGACTGTTTATTTTGCTGCTCGGCAGAACAAGGGCCATTGGATACAGCATGATTAAGGCACTTTTAAGCAGTTGTAAGCAGGTTTGCATGGGTCTGCAAGGGTTTGCTCGGAGGTAAGCACTGCTAACTTCCGGTTACAGTTTCTTATACTGATTTAGCTTCTCAATTGCTTAACCTGTGTAGGCATTGCTTAGCCCCACACAAACAAGCTTAAACCAGCTTACTGCTGTTTAAAAGTGCATATTTCTGCTTACTCCCTTGCTAATTTCTTTAAAAAAATGAAAAAGGGTTGGTAAGAAAGTGGTGAAAAAGGGGCACAAAGAGGGAAAGATGGTAGGGAAAATAGCTAGGGATGTGCAGGACGGGTGTAGGGAAGCTCCATAGCTGCCCATTTCTTCTACAGTAACAGCTGTGCATATACACTGAATTTGGAGATAGATTTGGACACTCAAACCCCTGATAGAGGGGTGAGGACAACAATTATATGTTGTGAAGCCAATTAGACCAGATTACATGTGTCCAGTGGACATGTGTGCAAAATGGACAGCTATGTATGGGGTGAGATTTTTTTTGGGAACAGATTGCACTTTTTTTTTCAGGTGAGAGTGGGATTTTGGTGAGGGATAGTAGGTATATTTGGGGAGGTAGGTTGGGTAGGGTAACATACAAGACAGTATACAGGGGCAGTATATGACACATGTGGAGGTAAACACCTTGATAGGGAGGTGTGTTTTGAAATCGGAAGCCCATGAGCCCCCGAGTGGATACAGTGGGACTGAGGTCCCAACCTATGGGCAGTTACCACTGCACCTTCACAGCCCCGAAGGTGACTGTGCTGGGGGCTGAGTAGGAGGGCCAGTCCGACCCTCTAGTTCTGACACGAGGCCCTCAAGCTGGTGTAGCAGATCTCCAAACTCCCTGTGGAGCTTGCTACTCACCACACCCCGGACCTGGCGACTGGTGACAGTGTCCTGTCCGTGCCTGCTCCCAGGGGGGTGAGCTCCATCCCCTGAGGTGGTTCCACCCAAAGGTGGTGCAGGACCAGCAGACAAGGAGGTCCCGGGGTAGGCCCAAAGACATGCTGGTGCCCGGTGCCACGGCCAGATGAGGTGGGACAGGTGGGTCCACTGGGACCGGCCTTCCCAAACTTGCTATGGTGTTTCAATTTTACAACATATGTGAGTTAGTAATAGTCAACACATTCGATTAGGTATAACAGCATGCATAGATATTCCCATAACCCAAAACACCAGATATGGAACAGTTGCATAGCAAACAGAACACATTCATATATGGAACCACAGTGGCCATTACAACAGCATGCAGGTACATTGATGGCACATGCATAGAAACTAATTTAAATATTTATCAAACAATAGGACATATGTCCCAACAGTAGATTTAATGGAGCACATACGAATTGAGTTGTGTATTTAGTTTATTGTTGCAGATATGGTGGGGGGGGGGGAGATGTCAATTAACAACTAGTATATTCCTGTAGTTCTCATTACTTTCCTAGTCAGTTCTGTGATCTGCACCTTACAGGTATTAGTACACTACCCTATGGCCTTAGTTTGGACAGTGGTATGGATGCAGACAACTATATACATGAACTGAGTTTTACCTGCAGTATACACCTCTTACCTGCTATACCTGTTGAGGTATTGTTTGTTAACACTACCTAACAGTTTCTACACATATTCCCAGATTCCAGGTTGATGTTATGCACATACCTGTCCATCTTTTATTGCACACACTCTGGGCGTGTCTTGACAACATGCAGGTGTGCCAGGACATATTTTGACTATTGCCCTCTTAAACCTTTGAGTTGTACAATGACAGGTTTGTTTTCATTGACATTTTCCAAATATGTACAGGCCTGACAGTCAGTTATATGACATGAAATGCTGCCTACATGTCAGAGATTAGCACGCTGATATGCCAGGGGGACAGGGTAACAGCCGTCAGATATGGACCAATTAACTGGACATTCTGGACAATTCTATACACTCGTGGGGTATGATTCTGCAAACAGCTTACTACCACTCCCAGGATTCAAACCATGACTGTGTCTGCTAAAATAAAACAGTGTCCATCACAGTCGAGTGTGCTATATAGATATTGCTGTGTTTATCTTCTCTGATTTCTGTCTAGAAGTCTCCTGTGGTTTTAGAATCTGATCTTATAATTACAACACTCTTATACAGGATTTCCTAGACTGTTTTAGTATGTAGCACAGTGTGGGTGACAGTGATGAGTAATACCTTATTATTCAGAGCAATTGCAACACTAACAATGCCATACAATACCAGAGTAAACAGTACCAGTACAGGATATCAATCTTTTATTTCTAGGCGCAGTTTTCATATCTGGCAGACCTGTGGGGGCAATGTTTGTTAGCACTACCTGAATGTTGCCTCACATATTACCAGATTCCACATTAGTATTATGCACTCACTCTGTTACTGCACACCCTTTGGTCACAGCTTCACAACATGGGGGTGGAGATGAGACATACTTGGCTTATTACTCTCATAACATTTTGGGGAGTGGCTAGAGTGACAGATTTGTTCTTATAGATGTCTGACAACCAGTTGTATTTCTTATTTGCTGCCTAAACGTCTGGGATCATCCCTCTGATTTGCCAGGGGGGGCAGGGTGACAGGCAGCTGATAGGGGACAATTAACTGTTCATTCTGGACAGTTGTGGGGTATGATTCTGCATACAGCCTACTACCACTCCCACAATTCAAACCATGACTGCGGGTGCTAACAATACAACAGTTCACGTCTCACGAGTGTGCTATTTGGATTATGTTGTCTATCTTTTCATTGTTTTCTGAGTCTCTCTCAGTTGTACTATTTGAACTCTTATGATTACAACAATCATGTACAGACATTCCTACATATTTTATTGATGTAGCACATTGTGAGTAACAGTGCTTAATACAACAATACTATTAAGAGACTGCAACTCTACATTACCATATGATACCAGGGTAAACACATGCAGTCCAGCAGTTAGACCTTTATTGTCAGGCTATTATGCTTTTATTTACATACAACCTATATGACACTCTTACTGCCATATTTTCTGGTGTATGCAGTACATGCCTTAAACAATACTGGTTTTATACAGGCGATTAACTTTCTACTACTTTTAGATTTATTTCCTATGACAGTACATGCAAGAGTATTACTAATCTGCCTTACATTGCAACAGCTGCAATCTACAGGCATGGGCTTCCTGGTTCACAGTCCACTCATCTGCAACTGTGAAAGACATAAGAGGAATATTTAGCCATACCTATCCATAATATACATGAGCTGGCATTTATTAAACAGGTAGTGGACTGATACTTACACATGGCTGGGACATCCCCCGTCCTCCTAATCTCTTAATTTCACTGATCCAAGAGATCCCTCTTTCTTTCCTTCAGGTCGGCATAGTGATGCCTGACCTGCTCACCAGTTCAAGGTATGCCAGTGGCACTGGTGAGGTCATGGGTGAGACAGTCCAAGGCTTCTGCTTTGTACTGGGAACCCTGGTACTGGCCAAGCAGCAGTCTCTGGTCATGGTCTTTAACAAGGAGTCCTGTCATGACTCTGGACTCCTGGATGCCCCAGCACTGCACCCAAAAGTGCACACCCTCTCTCATACCAGTCAATGCCTACAGGAGGAAGCTGCAACCAGTTATGAGATGCATTCCCACCTGTTGGGTTTAAACAGGGTGATTTCCCACACTTTGCCATGATTGGATGGTTTTGAAAATGCTAAGCTATGGGCAAACCTACTTACCTGAGGATGACACTGCTTAAAGGGGTATACCAATGATCAAACTGATATAGCTGGCCTACACATTGCTTACACCTACTAAACTGGGCTGTGCAATGCTTAGTGTTGCTTAATTTTTAATTTGCATACTATTTGCTGTTTGGCATTGATTTAGTATTCATCACATGTTATATATGTGTTTGGTATCCATGATTCTTGTGTACATACACTGTATGGGGGTCCTTGTGTTCATTAAGGGATTTCAACACTTTATTACAATGACTCCTCACATCTGGGCTTAATGCAGTGCTCAGTTCACATATTTATGTTATGTAGTAGGTTATACAACATAAAACTGTATATAGATTCCTTTCACATGTTGAGTTTGATTTCCTATAGTGAGGATCTGTTTGGTGATACCTCAATTGTATGTACTGCTGTGATGGCTTAGTGGTTAACTACTGTGACTATAGTGTACAAGGTCCTGTGTTCAAGACCTGTAAATGCTCTTTATTTTGTTTCTGGCCAGAACAATGGCTGTTGCATACAGAGTGATTAAGGCACTTTTAAGCAATTGTGAGTGGGTTTGCATGGGTTTGCGCAAAGGTAAGCAATGCTAACCTCCGGTTAAATATGCTTACAGAGAGTTAGATTCAATATTGCTTAACCTGTGTGCACACTGCTTACCCCCATGCAAACAGGTTTAAACCCACTTACTACTGATTAAATATGCTTACTCTTGCTTAATAGTGCTTACTCCCACTTACCCCACACTAATTTAGACAGTAATGTAAAATGGTTCTTGGGAAGGTGGTGGATTTGGGCACTCTATGGATTTATCATTCATTACACATTGTGCCTTCAATCTGTATCCTTGATTCATGTGTATGTATACTGTATGGGGGACTTATGTCTATCTGTGGATTTTACAACATTATGACAATGGTACCTCACATCTGCATTTAATGCAGTACTCCATTTCACAAATATATGTTATTTAGTAGGTTATGCAAGAAAGAATATTGTTCATAAAGTGATTTGACATGGAAAATGGAATGTACTGGAGTGAGACTCAAACATGGAATGACTGCTCGTAAGGCGAATGCTCTGCCCACTACACTATTGCAGTATTGCATTATTTGCATATATCCTGATATTTATGCTGTTGTGCCATTTAAGCTGCAATAAACATAGCTAAGCAATGGGCAAACGTGCGCACCTACTGTTAAAATTTATCTGTTTGATAAAAATAAATTAGCTTGTTTGTATTTTATATTTTAACTATTGCTCTTATATACTTGGGGAGATGTTGCTGGGGGTATGCGAATACCTATGAGCAGTCTCGATCATTCTTATTGCTAACCTGCTGTTCTTGCTTGCAGGGGCATGTATATTCTGAGAGCTCTGCTCTCAGACACACCCCCTGCACTCGTACATGCTCAGTGTCAATTTAGGAGCTCAGGCAGCGCGCCTTCATTAATATGCCTGGTGCGCTGCCATGCTGCTCCTAAACGGCCAATTCCATGCAGGACTAAGCTAGTCCTGCACAGAAGAATAGTGAATCCGGAGGAATATCTGTCTCTTAGAATTACATATCATTATTATCGTATTCTCCCAAGGATGACTGAGAAGGCATATTTCTGCACTGGTATGAAGATTAGAAAAAAAATAAGAAAACTTAGAATAGAAATGTCTTTGTTATATACGGTCTTTTACAGCCCTTACATTTTACAAATATTCAAGTTTCAGTTTTGGAAACTACAAGAATTAAAAGTCGAAGACTGTTTGTCTGTGAACAGTTGACCAATGCTTAGAATGCCAAACTAAAAAAATTTCTTCAGCATCACGAAATAGCAGCAAGGCTCAGAGATGAGCAAGAAAGTGAGTTTTGCACTTTTCTCACTTTTCCCTCTTCTTCAAGTTTGTGTGATCTCAAAAGTATATATATATATATATATATATATATATATATATATATATATATATATATATATCCAAAGACAGCAAAGAAGACCACCAGAGAACAACAGTTTAGCAAAATACAAACTAAGAAATATTCCAGAGTTGTCACCACAGCTGGGAATGTCCAAGGCACAAACAGATGTAAACACTTAAATAAACTTCAGCAAAACTTTAATAAAGCAATGCAAATAAAGCATATAAAAGATGAGTGCTTTCGGGTCTAGGAAATAACCATTCTTCAGATCTAAGTCTCATAATGATGACTTCACTTTTTTAAGAGCAAATAGCCAATGAAAAACATCTTCTAAGCTGACACCCTCAGGGGCCGGCTTCAATAAATAATTAAAATCCAAGCGGAAAAACTATTAGACATCATACAAGTCAATCAATGTTATCTTCTAAATTGATGCCCCTTGACTTGTGTGATGTCTATAGGTTTTTAGGCTTGGATTTTAATTATTCCTTGAAGCCAACCCCTGGGGGTGTCAGCGTAGGGGAAGCTTTTGATTTGCTATGTGCCCTTTACAAACTGACATCATCATTATGAGACTTAAGAAGAAGGGTTATTTCCTGAACTGAAAAGCACTCATCTTTTATATGCTTTATTTGCATTGATTTATTAAAGTTTGGCTGAAGTTTATTTAAGCGTTTAACATCTGTTTGTGCCTTGGACATTCCCAGCTGTGGTGACAACTCTGGAATATTTCTTAGTATACAGATATATATATATATATATATATATATACACATATATATATATATATATATATATATATATATATATATATATATATATATATATATATATATATATATATATATATATATATATATACATATATATATATATATACATATATACATATATACATATATATACATATATATATATATATATATATATATACATATATATATATATATATATATATATATATATATATATATATATATATATACATACATACATGTGTGTGTGTGTATATATATATATATATATATATATATAAATATATATATACATACATACATACATACATACATACATGTGTGTGTGTGTGTGTCTAGCTGTCTGTCTATCCATCTATATATATTTCAGTGGTGAAGGCTTGCCCCGATATCAAAGGTGCAGCGGTTGCTTGCCCTCCTGCAAAAAGAATGTTTTCTTGCAACCTTGGCAATATTGTTTTTTGACTAGTAACCTCCCAAGGTGTTAAATACTTTGGCTTTGAACAGCTGTGTTGTCAATTAAATGAGATATGATTATTCATAGCTGACCCATTACGAAAAAGATCTTGCAGTGATGTTGAAAGTATGCAACAGTTAATGCACCAAAATATTGCTTCTTCTAAAACTAACTGCAAAGCTGCCCATGACCAAAAATCTAATATTTTAAAAAGTACTTATCAAAAATGTACTTTTCTCAAGTCCTTTGAAATGATGTCACATCCCTGAGTGATCAACTCACTGCTCAGTAATCAGAAGAGTCATTAATTGTACCTCTTTGAATTTTTGAAATACTTACAAGAACAGCAAATCCAAAATGGTTTAAGATTGCCAAAAACGTGCCCACAGAATTTATATGTGACATCATGAAAAAAAAAGTATAGCCCTCATCTTAGTCAAATAGGCTAACTACACAACTGCATAATCAAAGGGAAAAAGGAAAGTACCTGTAAGGTTGAAGGCATACTCCTATTTTACAAATCTACTTTATTAGTGCCACATATTGTAAGCTGCTCAAAGCCTGAGGGGGGAAGGGTTTGGCAAAACAAATGTAAAGTTTTCCTTTTTAGAGTGCAAAAGAACCATTCTGACATGCAAAAATACCTCTGTTGCATGAATGACATAGTCAGAAAACACTACAGATTGTAAGCACTGGACGGAAACAATGAAAACGAGCAGTTATACCACATTCATCATCAAGTGAAATATCAATAACGTGTTGCTGAATTTTACCCCCAGTCTTCCAAAACTAACAGTATTTCCAAATTTAAATGGAAAGTACTTTTGAATTACACTTTCATTAGTGATTACTGATCTTAAAAAGGTACTCATAAGTTCTGCTGCCTCATTAATTACATTTCTCCCATTTTTTCTCCTATGTAAATGTTATCATTTTAACTTTTTCTTTCTTCTTTCCTTCATCACAAATCTTCTGTCACAGATGTGTGCTCCATTGAATGCTAGCAAGTTCACCTATCTCACGATTATAATGCTACTGATACTCTTATACAAATATAATATTGTAGAAAAAACACCATTAAACATTGTTCATACAGTGCACTATTTATGCTCAATGCTTCATCTGCTTCCATATGTGACAAAGTAATCTTTTGTTTCATTCATGATTTTTTAATAAAAATACATTATTCTTTAAATGTTGCTGTCTATCATTTAACATACTATGCTATGATCTGTGTCTCTCCTTGCTCGTAGTCTGAAACTGTTAATGTTCTAACACCTTCATTGTGCAATTTAAGCTGACCTTACAGAAGTGGATGCCTATCACCTTTATTGAATATTACTTTATGTAGGTCAGAATTGCTGTATAATTATTTTACATTTTTATTATATGTATTCCTTGACAGCCGCAGTGGAACGGTGGTAGCGTTGTTACCTCACAGCAAGAGGTTCTCCCGTTCTATTCTCGGCTTGGCTTGGGAGTGCCTTCTGTATGGAGTCTGCATGTCCTCCCCCAGTTGGGTAGCATTTGAAAGACATGCGTGCGTAAATGGGCATGCCTTTGTTTAAGGTTGGGCATCAAGCTGGCACCTCGGCATTTTGTAAAAATCTGCTGCCAATCATTAGCAGACCGGAGTTCCGCTGTGGCAACCCCTTACCGGGAAAAAGCCAAAAGACAAACAACAACATTATGACATGTATTCCTTCAGTGCTTTTTATATGTTCTCCACTGAAGAGACATAAACCTAGCTTGCAAGCCCAGAAAACAAACCAAAACGTACTTACATGCATATATAATTGCACACATCCATACATGCATATGCATACATGCATAATAAAATAATACAACTTATGAAATTATTTGCATACATGAGTTGCCATTCTTGCTTAGTATATTTTTGGTCATATGTATATTTTCTTTACATCATCATCATAGCTATCAACCTCCTTTTTCCCATTTTCTGTATGGGGTCAGTGGGTCATGCTAACTGTCACCATCTCTCTCTCGAGCCAATGCCACACTCCTGCCTTCTTTGACACTCATGCCTGACTGTCACAGATCTCTTAAACAATCCATCCACCACTTTGCTGGATGCCTTCATTTCCTATTGCATTCTTACTGTCTATCCCAAATCTACTTAACTGGATTGTCTTCTGCTTTTCCGCACATGTGCCCGAACCCACATAATCTATTCTCTTTGATCTTTTCTGCAATTGAAACTATTTTGGCTTCTGCTGTTATGTCCTAATTTCTTTGCCTGTCCCACAGTGTGCATCCTACAATCCACCTCAGGAACTTAATTTCCATCACTTCTAGCTTCGTCATCTGCTCTGCCTTTAATGATTAGGTTTCTGTACCATACAGTAGTACCGGTCACACCACTGTTTTGTATACCTTACTTTTTAGCTTCTTTGGCATTCTTGTGTCATAACTACACCTGATACTCTATGCCAGTTGGCTGTAGCCCACTTATTCGAGCTTTGACCACTTCATTCAGACTTCCCTTCTCCTCAAGCACCCCTACAAGTAGGGTTGCCAAACATCCAGAATTTTTGCAGACTGTCTGGGATTAAGGGATACTCTCCTGAGAATGGAGACTGCCTTTTCTGGACAGTGTATTATCCAGGAAAAATAAAATCAATTATCTACAAGACAGCCCCTGACCAGCCAAGTGCTCTGGATTGTGCGTAATGCTCGGCATTTAACATCGACTTGGCCCACTGTTGAACAGTGCGCTTGAAATTCTAAATTGTAGCAGGTTTTACATTAGCAAGAATTTTATGCACTGTATTAAGTCAGAAACTCAAATGACTATTATTTTCTGACTACAACCCTCAATGAATTGCCAGAAAACCACACTTTTATAAGAAACAGATCAAAAATGAAACCAAAAATCTGTAGAGTTGAGAGGTATGGGTTTGTGTACCTCCCCTCTTAGCTCAAGGTGTCTGAATAAGCTTAAAATTAACAGAAGACAAAGGCTCAAAATAGGGGCATATTTTAAATGATTTGTTTTATGAAGTGTGTGCACGTGTACATGTGAGTGTGAGTGTGAGTGTGCGTGTGAGTGTGTGTGTGTGTGTGTGTGTGTGTGTGTGTGTGTGTGTGTGTGTGTGAGAGTGCGCGCATGTGTGTGTGTGTGTGTGTGTGTGTGTGTGTGTGTGTGTGTGTGTGTGTGTGTGTGTGTGTGTGTGTGTGTGTGTGTGTGTGTGTGTGAGAGAGACAGAGAGGGAGATCAACCACTGGCAGCAGCAGTGAAGAGGTTTGCATACCTCTGGACCTTTCAGCTGAAGAAATCTGGCTAAAGCCTGAAATAAAGGGAGAACAAAGGCTCAAAAACAGGAGCAGATTTTAATTATTGCTCTTATAAAATGACAAACTTGCTTAAATGAAAGGATATATATTAGCTTGAATTTTCTGAAGGAAATAAAAGTCTGAAGCTCAAATGTATGTCATTATTTATTAACTTCAAGCCCCAGTGACTGGCAACAAACCAAACGCTTTAGGAGTAAGGGGCAAAAAAGAAATACCTGGATATTTTTAAAGAGTTATATTTTGGATGTAAAATGCTTCCTCCAGCACCATTTACATAATACTACAGAAAATTTGAAATGTTAGGCAGAGGAACTATTTTACATCAAATATTTATAAAAAAATAATATAGTAATAAAAAAATAAATAAGTAAACACAAAAATTTTACAGACAGCCCATTTTCTAATTGTAATAATGCCCTCCAGGGCATACACACAGACACAGACACACACAGACAGACACACACAGACAGACACACACAGACACAGACACACAAAATCAACTAGACATACACACACACACATATAGATATATGTGTGCATTCACATACAAAGAGATGCAGATGCAGAGAGACACATCCCCTCGGATTCTGCATGCCTTGCATGGCATGCAGTATTAGTGCAGGACCTCTAGCAGGCAATATGTCTGCCGTGCGATCCAGGAACAGCCTGCAGGGGCGTGCACGAGTGCTTCTGTATTAGTCCTGCATGGACTAAGCACCTGTATGCAAATCATCCCATTTGCAGGAGATATCCATGCAAATGAGGTGAAATTGCAATCCAGGAAGCTTGAAATCAGCCGTGCAGGACCAGTGTAATCTGCAGAAATGAACTTGGTTACTAACCGAGTACATTTCTGCAAAATCCAAAACGGAGCCGTGACAGCTCCAAATAAAGGCTGCATATCAGTCAGGAAGCATGCCAATGGCCAGGTATAAGGCCATTAGCAATGCAAACAGCTTACAAAATGGAAACATCAACTTTTATTTTTTTTTAGCTGATCTTAGCTGTTTAAGCATTGGGCAGTGGTGCATAAATGGGATGGGGGGAAATAATAAAATAAACCTGAAATAAGCATTCTAACTAAAATTACTATTCTGCCATGAAAGTCAATGGCAGGCAGAAGACAACATGGCCAGTGAGTAGTGGTTGCTACGGGGGGAGGCTCAGTGTGACACATGTAACTATGCATTAGCAGGCAATCCTATGCAAATGAGAGGAATGACAGTGAATCCCAGTTTTCCCCAGCATGCTAGTCAGGTCCCAACAGTGTAAGAGTAGGAATAGCTTGGTGAAGCCTAGCAGTTAGCTCACATCATGGGGGCGGGGGGGGGGGGGGTATCAGGCATACCGTAAGCAGATTGGAGCCCTGTGGCTCAGGTTTGCTCCTAGCTAAGCACAGCTAAGCAAGAGAGTGTGTCTGAGTCTGCCTAGCACCCTTTACATTGCCTAAGCATGTGTGCAGGCCATACACCAGGTTTTAAAGGAAAATAAAAAGTTAAACCAGGAAATAGCAGCTCTGTGCACATTTGAGCATCTGTTTGTGTGGCGCACCCCCAAGCTTAAACAGGAAACCAATGGGAAGGGAAAACAGCAGTAGGAAGGTAATCAAGGAGAACTAGCAAAGCTGGCAGGTGAAATGTATCAGAATTAACCAATTATACAAGCAGCAGGCCAACCCAGCCCAGAACACTACTATAAACTATGCAAACACCTTCCCCTCTGGTTTTTCCCATACTCTACACCACCGGTATATACAAGCGGGGAACTTTTAATAAACAAAACTACAAAATGATAGTGGCTGCAGCAGGCAACATAGAACAACATGTGCAAGAGGCTGAAGGTGGTGAGGATGTGAATGCTGCTGATCAACCCACAGTGAGGAGACAGAGAAGAGTGTACAGACCTAGAGTAACCTATCAGGGGCTACATGAGCTGGAGATAGTGGAGCGCTATAGGTTGGACGGGTCTATATTACAACTGCAAAAGTCCTAAACAGTAAATACGGAATCATTGACACATTACCTGAACCACGAATACACCGAACACCCTAAACCGTGAAATTCAAAATCTCGAACCATCATAGTTGTCCAACCCCACCGAGCGCTACATACTACATACCCAAACAAAATAAATAAACCACATACATACACTAACCAAAACCCTAATTCTAATCCTACACTAAACCTTACATACATTACTGTCTATACACTTACCTTAATCCGCACCCTAACCCTAAAGTCCACAACTATCGCACACTTACCTTACGGAGCTATACCACAGAAGGGCCAACCATGATGATTCGACATTTCAGATTTCGCGCTACAGAACGGTGTTTTTGCATTTCGACATATACGTGTCGACGTTTCTGTATTTGGGTAAGTGGACCTTCGCAATTTTAATAGGGAACTGGTTGGACATGGACTTCCTACAGCAAATTGTTTAGCTGTGCCGGCCATGCCTGACACACTGAACTGACCGAGGGGAACCCATCCCAGTAGATACCACAGTATGTGTAGGCCTAGGAATACTAGCCACAGGTACCTCCCAAAGCTCAACTGGGGATATCCTGAGGATCTCACAGGCATCAGCATCCAGAGTATTCCACCAGTTCCTGGATGCCAAGTCAGCACATGCCAGTGAGCAGGTATATTTCCTCAACACTCGTGAGGTGTTGGCCAGAAAAATGCATCTCTTCCACCAAATAGCAGAATACCTTGAGGTAGTGCGTGCTATAGACTGCACACACATATGCATTAAAGCACCACCTGGTGAGCAGGGTAGGGCCTATATCAACTGCACAGGCCTCCCCCTCCATCAACTGCCATGTCATGTGTGAAGTCCAGGGCATTATAATGAATGTGTGTGCTGGCTGCCCTGGAAGCTATCACAGTTCCCACATCTGGCATCTGACGCAGCTGTACCAAAGATTTGACAATGGGGACATCCCCTGTGGTCACCTAGTGTGGGATGCTGGTTACACACCGGAGCCGTGGCTTATGACACTCATCAGAAATGCACACACACCTGAACAAGAACTCCATAATGAGGCACATGCACAGACCAGAATCATAATAGAGCATGCGTTTGGGATGCTCAAGTCACATTTCCAGTGCCTGGACACATCTGGTGGAGCCTTGCAGTACTCACCAGCTACATGTACCCAAATTAGCATATGTGCCATGCTACACAATATGATTCTGTGGAAACAGCTGTAGCAGGAATGGCATGGGGCAGGGCCACACAACACCCCACAATTGCCAAGGCCTGCACAGGCACAGAGTGACTTGAAGGAGGACATCCCCTATGGTCACCTAGTGGGAGATGCTGGGTACCCACTGGAGCCGTGGCTGATGACACCCATCAGAAATGCACACACACCTGTACAACACCACAATGAGGCGCACGCACAGACCAGACATATAATAGAGTGTGTGTTTGGGATGCTCAAGTCACAGTTCCGGTACCTGGACACATCCAGTGGAGACTTGCAGTACTCACCAGCTACATGTACTCAGATTGTTATGGTATGTGCCATGCTACACAATATGATCCTGCGGAAACAGATGCAGTAGGAACAGCATGGGGTAGGGCCACACAGCCCCCCACCAATGCCAAGGCCTGCACAGGCACAAAGTGACTCGAAGGAGAAACAACCTGTGCCTGCCCCAGTAGGCAGATGGAGGCAGTATGCCCAGGCCTTGGCAAAGAGGTAATGCATAGCACATGCACTGACACAGAAGGGATCCAGGGAATGACACCTCTCTCTGACTCGCAAATACAGTAAAATGTCACTACCTGTGCTCAGCCATGTATAGGGAGTGTACTATGTGCATCTGACATAGGCAGCCCTCCAGCATCATCCTCAATCCTGGCCCACCCACAAGGTAAGTCAATCAACCTACCAATTGCCAAATTGAGTAGAATGTGTTGTTACCTGTAGCTATGGTATGGATGTGAGCATCCAAGGGAATTGGGTGGCTGAATGTTATGGCAGCAGATAATAGGCACCCATAGTGGCACCATGACATCTGTAACACATACTGGAGTCACCATAGTAGCAAGTACTACACATGGTGACAAAACCCACTGCAGGAAATGTGCTGGGTGACATATGTTTTCATATGACTCATATGTCAGTCAGGGATGTTCACATACCCAACAACAGTCTCAGTCAGCAGGACAGGTGTAGACAAACCCAAACAGAGCCTGTGCTATGGCCTCTGAATGATGTCTATGGGTAACCTCCCCCCGGCCTACACAGACAGACTACAGCAGGTCAGGCAGTGGGATGTTGGTTCTGAAAGGCAGGAAGTCAGACATTAATATGTAGAGCAACCAAAGCTAAGACTTGTAGTACACTGATATGCCTCTAGCCAGTATGATAGGTTAGAATACAGAATGAAATGGAGTACCTGACATACCAGTACAGTCATAGCAAATGTGTCCAAGTGTCTGGTGTGCACACCCATCCTACATAGTAATGTAATAACAGTCAGGTGTGCCCTCCCAATTCTGTGTAGAAATGTAGAAATAGTCAGGTGTGCCCCCCCATCTTACATAGAAATGTAGTAACAGTTAGGTGTGCCCCCCCAATCCTGTGTAGAAATGTAGAAATAGTCAGGTGTGCCCACCATACTACATAGAAATGTAGTAACAATCAGGTTTGCCCCCCAATCCTGTGTAGAAATGTAGAAATAGTCAGGTGTGCCCCCTCATCCTATGTAGAAATGTAGTAACGGTCATGTGTGCCTCCCCAGTCCTGTGTAGATATGAAGAAATAGTCAGGTGTGCCCCCCCAATCCTGCGTAGGAATGCAGAAACAGTCAAGTGTGCTCCCCCCAACCCTACTTAATTATGTAGTAATGGTCTGGTGTGCCCCCCAAATGTGATGTACACACTTCGTAACAGTCAGGTGTGCCCCATCACAACCCTATGTAGAAATGTAGTGACATGTATGTTTAGGTCTAATACCAGTGGAGCACAGATGCACAGTGGTGGCCAAGGTAGCAGGATAGGTTGTAGCATCTGCTCAATATGCAGGTATGTGTGTGTTTGGTTGGTGTGTGTCCCATACTGTGTGAGAGTGGTCGGTATGTATGTATGTTCAGGTAAGCCTGGTGGCCATTGCTCACTACCACTGATGACAGGGACAAGTCCTCACAACTGCAGTGCCATACACAATACCCATAAGTATAACACAAGCTAGCAGTAAGCCATTGCAGATGTATGGTGGTAATACGTGTCACCATCTGAAACACTGACATGCAATGGCTGTTGGTCTACATATACAAGTAGTACACAGGGGAAAGTATACCAGACATACAGTATATATTGTGTCACTGTCTAATGGACACACCCTTGGAAACGTACATACAGGTATGCATCACATTATTTGGTCCTGTAGTAGGGGATACTGGTGTTGTCTGCCCAAACACTCACAGATCACAAAGGAGGTAGGACTGATGTATTGGGAAACAGCTGATGTACCTCCACATGCAAGCATAACTGGAATGCTCAATGCATATCTGTGTATCAGATGCAAGTAGTGCCCATAGCACACATGCACCCAGCTCATGCAAACACCACCCACAGGCACCTCTCTGGTTATATCCCTGCTATGGGGAATGGGTACAGTAAGACCACACCTGTATATGGCAATAGCAGAAGACTGCAGCATGCAGCGCAGGTGTCCCATGCAGGTGTGTCCCTAGCAGTAGGTAGCACCCTGCCAGCATCCACACCACCTGAGCAAGACTGTTAGGAGGTATTGGCATGAACAGCTATCACACCTACCCTGTCACCCCAGGGGAATATACTATATGGTGGTCTGGGACTGTAGGACTGACAGAATGCAATGACCTGCCACATCTAGCATGCAGCAACACCTAATTCCCCACAGGCATCTGCCAAAGGCCTGTGTCTCACACACATGTACTGCCAATGCATAGTATGTCATGGACACCGAAATAACAACATAACACACTCCACATAAGCCATATGCAAGGCCATGTGGACAAACCACAGTAACATGTCCACCATGTCCCATTGCATGAACTGTGGACCAATACTAACACACACCTGTAATGGGGCGATACCCTTAGGGAAAGTATCAGAGAATGTATGCATAATGTACAGAAGAGGTTAGATTAACAAAAGGGGGGGTGGGAGCATGGGCAGCAAGGAATGTGCAGGGTCCAAAACCAAGATGTGTGCACAAGCTATCCCTGGCTGCAAACACATACATGGGTGGCTACACACACTACAATAGGGTAAATGTCTTGACCCATGGCCCCTGCCCCTGGCTGACTTGTGTGAATCTGTACAGCTGTGAGGCATTGCCACAGCAAGATAAGCCCATACTGTCATGCTGATGGGTGTACAAGTATGGGATCCTCTGCCAGTACTGTACCAAGGTGCTGAACCGGATACACAAACCCAGCAGCAAGTGTCTGTAGCTCCCCCTCCAGAATGGCATAACTTGCCATGAATATGTAGGTGTCTGCCATGATACCAGACACAGCCGCAGTCACCCTTGTCCCCAAGACATCACTGTGAGCAAGAATGTCCACCTGACAGTACATGAGGACAGAAAACATCACTGTATATAACTGTATGTCTGAATATATGCCAGTAAGAACAAACTAAGAACAGTTGAAAATGACCTCCAAGGAACCAGAAAAAATGTTGAAACAATTTTATTTCCAGTTGTTAAGCGCTTTCATTACAAAACGTCATCAAAACAACAGGTTGTTCTGATGAAGTTTTTTAATGAAAGTGCTTAAAAACTGGAAATAAAATTGTATTTCAACATTTTTTCTGGTTTCTTGGAGGTCGTTTTCAACATGTCTGAATATCCCTACTAACAGTAGTACCATGCAGCTGAAGCAGCACAGACACAATCACCTACAGTACACACTATCCCCTGCACAGTTTGTCCATATATTGCCAAATGATCGATGGATACCCTGCAGAAAGAGTATGCTACCTGTAGGTGTACAACACAAAGGTCTGCACTGCAGTACATACTACCTGGACTCTATCCACACATTCAATACAGACTGGCATACTGGGCATGCTCACACACAAACAAATGAAGGCCATGTCTGCAAACACCAGTGGACCAGACATATTTGGCAGTCACAGATGTTAGTGCAGACACTCCTCAGTATGCCCCACTCATGCTTTGCACACACAGTGGATAGAAATACAGACATATATCTAAGGACAACACACTATAATAAGCCAAAGGCAAACATACATAGATGTGTGGAAGAGGGTGACTGTGACAAGGAGCCATTCAGGTCTATCCCACCCAACACACAGCCAAAGGCCCACAACCACATGAGGTTCAGATGTCACTCACTGTAGATACTAGCCACAGGTATCTGTCAGCATTACAGACTATGTGGACTGTAGATACTAGCCACAGGTATCTGTCAGCATTACAGACTATGTGGTGCAAGTGCTAGCTGTGCAGCATGACTGTATAAGGAAGTAGTCATCTAGCAGCTGTATACACGTACCTGTGAAATATGACCCTGTGTGTGCCCGCATGTAGTGTGTCAACCTCTAGATGAATGGGTTATGGCCCATGCACACACACTGCCCTCCCCATAGCCCTACTATGATGAGCCTGCTGAGGTCATCCACTGTGAGATACACCTTTAAAAGAGTTGTAGCTCAGTATCTCTGTGGTGCATCCTATAACTGCGTACTGCTGCAGTGTAGTTAGCTAGGAGTTCCAATCCCAGACATTGCAACAGTGTATGTGTGTGTGTCTGGCTGTCTGTGTAGAGAGCAATGCTTTTTATGATAGTCACACACCCTACAAATCAAATTCTCTACTTTGGTAAGGCTGCTAATGTCATCCACCTAGAAATGCACCTCTGGGAAGGTTGCAGCTCAATAATCTCTGTAGGGTGTCCCATAACTGTGTACTGCTGTAGTGTAATACAATCATTATTTAGAAGTTCTAATCCCAGACTTGGCAAGTGTGTGCGTCTGTCCCTGTCTGTGTAGAGAGCAATTCCTTTTAGGCTATGCACACTCTACAATTTGAATGCCCTATTTTGTCAAGTCTGCTGATGTCATCCACCTAGAAATACACCTCTGGGAAGATTGCAGCCCAGTAATATCCATAGCATGTTCCATAACTGCGTACAGCTGTAGTGTGATAAAATAATTAAGTAGGTGTTCTAATCCCAGACTTAGCAATTGTGTCTGTGTTTGCGTGTGTGTGTGTAGAGATCAATGCATTTTAGGCTAGATACACTCAGTACAATTCAAATGCCCTACTTTGGCAATCCTGCTGATGTCATTCACTGTGATATACACCTTTGGGGAAGGGGCACTCCAGCAATCCCCATGGTTCATCCTATAACGGCATCATGATGTAGTGTGGTATAGAATTCTGGAAGGGGTTCTATTCCCACATATGGCAGTTGTGGATGTTTTGTGTGTGTTTCTATGTCTGTGTAGGGAGCAATGCATTTTAGTCTAGTCACATTCAGTACAATTCAAATGCCCTACTTTGGCAAGCCTGCTGATATCATTCACTGTGAAATACACCTTTAGGGAAGGCTTACTCCAGTAATCTCCATGGCATATTCTATAATGGTGTAGTGTAATATACTAGTTAGGTAGGAGTTCTAATCCCAGACATGACAGGTGTCTGTGTGTCTGTCATATGTATCCTGTGTGGAGGTGGTTGTGTGTGTAACAATTGGACTCAGTATGGAGTGGGTTTTGCATACTTCTTATATGGTGGGCCAAGTATATATCACAATGTCCACCATACAGGGATAACAGATGTGAAATAGCCGAGAGGCTGGGGTGCACATCCATACCCCTAAATGTGACATCAATGCTAATTGAACAACATTAGCAACCCTTGTATTACCCAGGGAACACTCTCAACCTATGCCTCATACACACACACACACACACACACACACACACACACACACACACACACACACACACACACACACACACACTTGCCTAGGCAACAGCCACTTTGTTAGTAGTACCCTGCATATTGCTCACTGATAGTAACGATAGTGTGATTGAAGTGGTCTACAGAGGGCATGGCACCCTGTCCATCAGTCCAATAGGCATGTACATGCTGACAGTGCAGCTCCCCATGTTCCCCATTGGACACATGCAACACTTGTGGTGCCATCAAATGTGACCCACAAAGGACATATCATGCCTGAAACACAAGCCCTGTATGGACAAATGCCACTGACACCAGGGAATACCAGTATCATGCTATCAATGTAGGTGCAGGGTCAACCTGCTGTCCATTAACAGCTCCTGCCACATGAGGCCAGGACTGGCACATCTGATAACAATCTGTGTACACAACATGGGCCAGACACCACAAGTACAGTTCCACATGTCACTGTGCATGCATGTGTGAGGTGTGCACATCCAGGACACCATCCATGTCATGGACTAAGGAAAACATACATGGCAAGCAAAGCACAGCATAGGCCACACACAATAGTCACCCAGGTGACTGGCTGGTGAATACAATACCCACCTGGGTGGGTAACTCAAGATATTACACCCCTGAGCCACATTGCAGACCATTGTCATATGGCCTGATGCCAAGGTATACCCATCACCTAGCCTTGTGCAGTTGTTTGGCACCGAACATAACACATCCGTGAAGCAGTGCACCCATGCATGTCAGTACTGGCACCCGTGTCTGTGTGTGTGGGGTATGATGCATAATACCATATTCACAATCACTACAACCCCCACTGGCATAATGAAGCATGCAGTTTGATGTCAGACACCTCCACATACCCTTTGTACATATAACCTCCGTATGACCCCTGTGGTGCATGTGATACCTGCACAGTACTGTGTTGTGGCAATCCTACTAGTGATGAGTTGTATTCCTGGCCCTGCAAGTGTATCAATGTGTGTGCATCCCTGTGAGAGTGTGACTGTGTTGATGCTGACACCTGTTCATGTGGACAGGCACGTGTACTACACTGACCACATAGCTACCATATCCCTGTTGCAGATGTCACTCACCATCACATATACATTCTGAGGGCTCTCCAACATGTAATCTATGTGGCACATCCAATAACTACATGGACATGTGATAGCACTACATAGCCGTCAGGGGTTTGTTACCTTGTACTGGTAGGTGTGTGACACACATATGCTTAAGTTTTACTCTCCCACCCCTCCCTGGCTTTTTTGTGCCTCCGTCTGCCTCTCTCACTCCCATGTGGGATGTGAAGACTTACACCTGCATTGCTTAGGCAGCAGCATGTGTATTTTAAATGATGCTCAGGATAAGCTATTGG